>NW_015505558.1:834895-837728 GCF_001515645.1 Sinocyclocheilus grahami | reverse complement strand
AAGCATCTGTTCATAGTAACATGGGTATGTTTGCAGGAGCTCTGAAAATTAGCACTCCCGTGAAATCACGTCACATGTATTTTTTTATGGTATTTTATTCACCTAATTTGCCTACAATAAAGCGGCTCTCCACTTCATTCATGCTTTTACCCGTGGACATCTCACCTTCAAAAACTCGTCAGACAAAATTAACCCAGAGAAGAATTCTGTGTGAAAGAAGGCGGAGCCTCAGCTCACACCTCCTATGACGTAATTGTCACGGACCAATGGTAGAATGAAGGTGTTTTCAGCCGGAACGAACACAACACTAACTTTGCTCATACCACGTCCTCGAAAATCTCAGTTTATACGACTTCCTGCCCTTTGTTGATACATGTTTGATGTTTAAACTTCGTCTTGGTGGTCCTAATTCTTTAATTGCCAATTTATCCTTATTGCTACGATGACTGAATGGTATTTCTTTCAATGACATGATAGAATTCATCTGCGCTGAGGTAACGTTCGCCAAGATGTCGATCAAGTTCAACTGACAACTGAATTTGAGTTGGCGTAGCTGTCCCCATCTCTGTTTTTTTTCCACATTTGATAAAGATATTAAAGCAGTTTTAAATTTTTTTCTTGTTGTTAAAATTCTAAATAGTTTTTAAATATTATTGGATGTCACTGTTCCCACCAATCCTTGCACAAGTTAAGGTTATGCATGATGACGAAAGCACGTTAGTGCTAGCCCTCCCGGAACTCATAGAGATTGCATTGCAGTGCCTTCAGTTAAAAAAAAATATCTTTGTATGGAAGTCTATGAGAGCACTGGGGCGATTCTCAGTCTGACAGAAATCGCCCAAAAAGGCTACACAAAACTGTGTACTACACAAAATGCGACTCGAGGCTGATTGGACTATTTAGAGGCAGAACAAACAGTGAAAGCTAGCGTAACACTGTGGTTGAATGTAAAAGAACAAAAATCCCTCCCTTTCGTGCTTTGGTGGTGTGTCGCCCAATTGCCCTAATGGAGAAACCACCCCTGCTATATAGGTTAATGTGGGTTCGACTTGTTCTTTTGGTCACAGCACTGGTGGTGGAACAGTCTCTTTTGCTAAGCTTGTGTTTCTTTCTCTCTCTATCTTTTTTTTTTGCATGCATAACTCTGCAGCCATTTGAAAGTCAAGTAATGATACATGTATATAAGCATTCCTGCTTTCTTTCTTTCTTTCTTTCTTTCCCATCTGGGGTTTGTTTCATAAATAAATCATTTATTAAGAAGCTCTTCATTTACTCATAAACGGGGGCAAGTCTAAAAACATGCATCCATACCGCCGTTCTAATAGCTGGGATATGTCAGTCTTTAGAAATCACACTGAACATTGTAGCGTCTGGACCAATCAAACACACAATATATATTTTGTTTTTATATTTAACAAATACTCTGTAACCCCCCTCAGTTAACAAGCCATACGAGGACCCATGAACCCTTCCCCCCGGAATGCGTAACACCCCTGTAAGCCGAACAGGCCCCTTTGTTGCATGGCAACCAACGCTGATATCACTGGGTTTATTGGCCAAAAGTATGTAAAGCAGGGAAAATCCCTGCATGTCCCAAGGAAAGGCAGAGTAGAAATGGACTGTGTTCTAGTTAATTCATAGGAAAACCGTTATTTGAATGAACACACATATTCTGTTCTTAGAATTGACAAGACAGTTGACCCTGAGAGGTCAGCTAAATATCTACAGCGGATCTAAAATATGAATAGTTAATTATAACTAGTTATGGTTAATTCATATTTCACATGAGCTGATTCGTTACAACATAATGAAACATTCATGCCAACTTAGCGAAATGTGATAAATATTTAATGAATGTCACACATAAAATCATCATTATTATTATTATATATATTTTTTCTGTTTTAAAGTGTGGTTTGCTATTCTACAACAGTTGTCAAATATTAAATCATGAGTCACATAATAGGTTTGCTTGTTTAGAGGTGCTTTTTGTCAATCAGCACCACCTATTATAAAGGAATGAATTTGGTTTTCAAATACATTAGCTTGACATTATGTATTCTTGTTTTGGTTTCGGTTTAAATTAACCTTTCAACTTCATCAGTGATTTGTATATCTGGTGTGAATAGGCCTTTAGCTGATGAGAAGTTGTCTGGCAGCCTGGCGAAGCAAAACGTCTCAGGTTACTTATGTAACCATGGTTCCCTGAGTAGGGAACGAGACACTGCGTCCTCTAGGGGTCGCTATGGGGAACGCCTCGTCATGACCCGTGTCTGAAGCATACATTGAAAAAACACCAACTCGTTGGCCGGCGACAGCCATGACGTCATTACCGGTGCGACTATAGTATAAATAGGTGCCGGGAGCACACATCATTCTCTTCTTCGTCTGAAGCTTGTGTCCGCAGCATGGCAAGAAACCTAGAGGACGCAGTGTCTCATTCCCTACTCAGGGAACCATGGTTACATAAGTAACCTGAGACATTCCCTTTCATGTGAACTTCGAACTGCATCCTCCAGGGGTCGCTATGGGGAACGATATACCCACGCCACCATGCTGAGGGGAGTGCAAGCCAGAACCATGGCGAGCACTAAGAACCAACTCTACCATATTGCTATGGGAGTCACTCCTGGGACGTTAGACGGCTGTCAGTGACGTTACTCCCTACGGCCAAAGGCCTAGGCTACATACCCCAAAATACTTACCTGTTAGGGCCAGACTCCTGGGCCCGGGGTAGAGCTCAAGGCTTGGAATCAGAAACAGATTCCTTTAAGGGAATACGACCAAGAGCCTAGAATCATACTAGTCTTGGCCTGTCACACAGGGGCTACCG
>NW_015505558.1:825359-833051 GCF_001515645.1 Sinocyclocheilus grahami | reverse complement strand
CCATACAGGATTTTAGAAAAGTGGGCAAAGCATAACGTGCACACTTACCAGCTATGTGGATTTTAGAAACTGCGCAAAGCATAACGTGTACACTTACCACTTATGTGGATTTGTAGAAAAGTGAGCAAAGCTTAACGTGTGCACTTACCATAGTATTTGGATTTTAGAGTTTTCCGAGCATCCGGAAGTACTGGGCCAAACGGAAGAGGCAAGCTCAAATACAACCCTCAAAGGTGAGGGGAGCACTGCCCGAGAAAGCCTGTACACAGGAAGGTTCTCGTAATGCCACCTATACCTCCCGCTCGATGCCTCAGCAAGGGGGGATATCCTGGTGATCGGGAAGCCGCTCAGGGCGACCCAGATACGGTAGACCAGTTAGGCTAGCATGAAAGCGTAACCCCAGCCCGGACGTCCAGGAAATTTTTGCAGTGACGTGCCGGGGGCCTGATGATCACGAAGGCTCCCGCAGAAGCCTGTGTTATGGAAGTATGAAGCCGGAACCCGGCTTTTCTTACTGTCTGGACATATATCGACGAGTGAAATAAACATTGCAAGTCGAGCACCCGGTTTCTGAACCCAGCAGAAGGGGTGCCCATCGAGGACCTACCCTAGAAAGGGACAGAAACACACAGGTCCCGGGAAACACTGCAAAGAAACTAGCAGAAGGCTTATACACACAACCACCAGCTCATTAGATACACACATATATGTTTAGATATACATATATTTAGACATGGATCGTTCTCACCCACCATGGCTCCCACGTCGGAGCTCTGTCCGAAGAAGCCTCTAGACCGGACCATCAGTAAGATGTTCACTATGAAGCCATAGAACCAACCAAACCTAATAGGTTCAGCATAGGAGATTATAATGCAGGAAATTTCCCACCTAACCTCGGCCCCGTGATTCTTTCTCCTCCTCCCCGCGGGTGGGGGAGGAGTGCGAGCCATGACACTAGCCTTCTGAGCCAGTCTCTGATCCTCAAACCGAGACGGGCTAGGACCCCTGGGATGCACGCCGATTGCCCCCTCGGAGGCATCGCGTTCGTGCTCTTCGCCCAAACAAATAACGCATAGATTGTGTGTGTCATCAGATGTTAAACAATGTCAACACGGATGCACACATCTTTAAACGCTTTGCTAGTGCTCGCCATAATGAGATGAATAGAGATCACTCATACCACAGAAATGCACGCTTCAAACAAAACAGTCAAGGAAGACGAAGAAGAGAATGATGTGTGCTCCCGATGCCTATTTATACTATAGTCGCACCGGTAGGGACGTCATGGCTGTCGCCGGCCAACGAGTTGGTGTTTTTTCAATGTATGCTTCAGACACGGGTCACGATGAGGCATTCCCCATAGCGACCCCTAGAGGACGCAGTTCGAAGTTCCCATGAAAGGGAACTCCTTTTTCCTTCTCAGTGCATAAGCTGTTGATTACAGTTTTTCTCAATTGCTTAAACACATTTCTTGAAACTATTCCTCGTATTATCAAAACAGTAAACACAAATCCATAACGTATCACCCAATTCCCCAAACACCCTATTTTCAGGTCAAAATGAAGCTCTACACTCAAAACCATTCACTCTCGCTGAAAAACGTCTCTAGGTTACGTATGTAACCATTGTTCCCTGAGGGAACGAGATGCTGCGTCGAAGTCGCTTTGGGAACGCCCCTGCGTGACCGCGCTCTGAAGCACGTGTCAAATCAGTCCAATGGAGTAGCGAGACGTCACGAGCGGGGTGACATAAGCACCAGAAAGTATAAAAGCGCATCCGGCAGAGCACAAACCAGCTTCGATGAAGTAGCGCCTGGAGGGATGCAGGGAGTATGGCAAAGAGACGCAGCGTCTCGTTCCCTCGGGGAACCATGGTTACATACGTAACCTAGCGATGTTCCCCTTCAGGAACTCGAGCTGCGTCGAAGTCACTTTGGGAACGAGAATACCCACTGCACCATACTACCAAGTCCCTGCCTGTGTGTGTATCTTGCGAGCACATCACGATGAGAGAACTTGGGAACCTTGGGTAGATGCCAGGTCTAGGTTGTAAAAACGGACAAAAGTGTGCGGAGAGGACCAGCCCACCACAGCACAAATGTCCTGCAAGGCCACACCCAAGTTGAAAGCTTTGGAGGCCGCCATACTCCTGGTCGAGTGCGCTCTGACCCCCATAGTTGACGGGAGGCCAGAGGGACTCGTAGGCTAGTGAGATGGCCTCGACCACCCACTTACTCATAGTCTGCTTGGTCGCCGGAGATTCTTTCTTTGGCGGACCAAAACAAACAAAAAGCTGATCTGCCTTACGCCACGGGGCAGCTCTGTGTGCATAAGCGTCCAGTGCTCAAACTGGACAGAGCAGATTAAGCCTTTCTTAGCCTACTTCCTGGAACGGACAAGGACAGAATGCCTGAAGTACTATGGGCCCTGGTGAAGAAGTGGGCACCTTAGGGACATACCTGGCCCTCGGGTAAAGGAATGCCCTAACCATGCCTGGAGCAAATTCCAGGCATGAAACAGAAAGTGCCTGAAGATCCCCAATCCTTTTTAGTGAGGAGAAAGATGGTCTTGAGCGTGAGCAACTTGACTTCTATGGGTTCAAAGGTGGCATTGCATAAGCCCTCCAGAACCACAGCCAGGTCCCATGAGGGTACCTTGGTGCGCTGTACCGGCCTCAGCCTAAGGGTGCCACGGAGGAAACGAGTGACAAGTGGGTGTCTTCCCAATGATTGACCACCCAGAAGGGCGTGGTAAGCAGCTAAGGCCGTCACGTATAGACCTTTTTCATGGAACGCGAAATTACCCATTATGCTTTGCGCGTACGCGTATGGAGGATGCATCAAACTTCCGGTTGCAGCTTGATGCGTTTAGTTAGGCGTTACAGAGTTATTTGGACAGCTCTGAAACAACGGTTGTAATCTGTTTTACTTACTTTTAATGTCCATAATGTCAACAAGCAACGGCAACTTTAGTTCACGGTGGCAGCACGATCCAGACTATTTGACAAAGACCATAAACAATGTAACTTTTTCTGTTCCTCATCCTACGAAGTTGACCAGCGCCACCTCCTGGATTGATGATATGAAACAATGGCCAGCAGTCACATATGTTGACATATTCAATTACCTTGTTTTGTCTGAGGGTGTGGATGGCGAGGAACTTAGAAATTATAAAAGTACCAAAGCATACAGTTATCTACACAGTAACAAAATTGGACGAATTCTTTGCCGTAAACATCTGCAGTTCACATTACTGAAAGCGGAGGTAGAGCCGAGTCAGACTAGAAATAAACCAAATCACATCGCATGGGTTATGCTACAAAATAACGGAGTAGTGGAAACAGCTGGATGCTCCTGCGTAGCTGGCCCCGGCAGGTCTTGCAGCCATGCTGCTGCAGTGTTGTGGAAGGTGGGTATTTATAAATAGAGCAACACTTCTAGTGTGGCTAAACGCGTGCAGTGCTTGAAGTGGGGGGAAATTCTAACCCCCACCATATTATTACCCCCCTAGTATTGGTAGGTTTAGAATTAGGTGTGGGGGAGGGGTTAGGATTAGGCAATCAAGTAGCGATTTCAACGAGGGGGGTAATAATTTGGCAGGGAGTTGTAAATGGGCACAACACCTGCCCACTTCAAGCACTGACTGTGTGATTCAATGTAAAGACTTATTTTTACAGCAATATTTAACCAATTATAAATTTCAGTTATAACAAAATTGTGCTAATGGTGATGTACTGTTTAATAATAAAGTTAACAGTATGTTCTGATTTTTGAAAGGTGCAAAATGCAGTGGCCAGTGGTATGACAGGGCTATCTTGCACTGATGAGCAGTGTAGATGGGATGCAGGAACCAGAAGAAACCTTGAACAGAAAATATTTAGTCAGATGACATTTAGACGTCACAAAACTGATGGTGTATATGGTGCGTCATCAACAAGGGAGGGAGAAAGGCTACCATCTACACCAAGCTATGACACGCATCAAGACTTCAGGGAGAGAGTCAATTCTTCAGACACAAAACCACTTTTTGAATTAAAAAACAGTCTTTTGGAAAAATGCTACAATGCCAATGTATCAGTGCAAGCAGATGACACTGACAGCTTAGAACTCCACCAGCCACATGGAGAGACTTTGACTTGCAGTAAATGTAAAGCATTTTACAGCAAACACATAGAACTGAACAGTGACCAGGCAGCTGAATTGGAGATTCAAACACAGAATCAGAGTTTGTCAGAGGTTTGGCATAGTGCAAGACAGCTAAGGATCACTGCTAGTTCAGCTAAAGGTGTACCAGTACGAGCAACAACAAATCCTGATAAATTCATGAGAGAGCATCTCTTTCCTACCTTTCGAGGTAATGAAAACTACGAAGTATGGAAGTTAGAAAGAGGCAATAGCTCGAAGCCTTCTTGTAGAAAAAGGTCTACAGGTCTCCCACTCGGGTATCAGGGTCAGCCTGACAGAGCCATGGCTGTCTGCAAGCCCTGATGGCATAATAAATGATATGGAACTTCTGGAAATAAAGTGCCCTGTTCCCAAGAACACCACCACCTCTCTAGCAGACCATTTCACTATAAATAATAGTGACATCAAAGTGGTTGATGGGAAGCCTGAATTACAGAGGAACGGAGTCAGGGGCTACTACAGACAGATACAATTAGGCATGTTTTGTACTGGGCTGAGAATGGCAACACTACTTGTCTGGTCTCCAAAGGAACACATTCTGATAAATGTACCATACGATGCAGAGTATTTAACAGACCAGGTTACTCATCTTAGATGCTTTTACATCTCAGTGATGCTTCCTAGAGTAGTAGATGAATTCATTGCTGGACGATTCAAACTGAATGACAAATACTTACATATAGTCAACTGGTAAACAAAGATTAAGAGTTTGAAAAACAGTGTACAGATGCTGACATGAAGGGGGACAAGTTTTTATTGTGTCAAGGCAAGTTTTCAAAATTGTGAATGTATTTGATATTTCCTTGTTTACAGGATTTGCACTTAAAGTCGTGTATGTTTTTTTATTAGATTAAAGTGTATATATGTACATAGTACAAGGAAATAGAAAACATAGTGAGATGGATTTTTTTAGAATTACAAATGTCAAGTATTGTTATTAAACATATATACATATGTACATGACTAATGCAGCAGTCTGAGCATTAAATTAAAATTCATCCAAAAATGAAAATTGTCATTATTTACTTACCCTCATGTCAGTCCAAACCTGTAAGAGTTTTTTTCTTCTATTGGACACAAAAGATTATTTATTTTGGAAAATTTTGGTAACCAGACAGTTGACAGTAACCATTGAAAAAAAGAAAAGACCATGGAATCATTGGTTACCATCAACTGTCTGGTTACCAACATTCTCCAAAATAAATAATCTTTTGTGTCCAATAGAAGAAAAAAAACCTCATACAGGTTTGGACCAACATGAGGGTGAGTAACTGAAGACAAAATACAATTTTTAAAATAACTTAATTATCTGCTTGACAGATCAGATCACGCAAATTCACTAAAGCTGCACATATACGCAGAATTGTATCTATCTTTGGCATAAGGGTGATAGGCAAGGTTTGTGATAACACCTTGTATACTTTCAGTCTCCTAATTGCACGTTCAACATGTATCCTTACATTTGCAATCCTGCGGCTACATGTGACTTTTCCTTCTGTCAGCTGCGTTTTGTTGGCGAAGTGAGGAATTATCATATTGACTTGTCTTTCAAACAACAAGTCTCTAATCAAAAAAACCCTGTCCACCATCACTTCATCTCCTGGATGGAGATATTCAAGAATGCCAGAATCACATGTGATACATTTGTCACTACAGCATCCCCCATATGCTGCAGATATAAACATCACTAGACCACATGGTGCAATAGCCACTAAATACTTGATAGTGTTGCAAGCATAGTAGTGGATGTACGATTCTGACCTTGAGTCTAGGTTCCCTGGTCTTTGGACTTCACTTTCACTGCAGTCTAAGATATGGGTAACATTGGGATAATGTTGCTTGTATGCCTCTGGTGTTGTGGCCCTGATGGTTTCTTTGGGGAGCCATGGTATCAGATCCTTCAAGACTGCAGCCATGGTGTCAATCCAAAAAGAAATTATCCTGCTCACTTTACTCACTGATATACGGAATCGAATTGCTAGATCTTCTATTAATAGGTTTAATTTCAGCTTCATTAGTGTGAGCAAGATTTGCTGTTCAATTTCGGTCTGGTAAGCCAGATTCTCATGGGGACGCAAAACAGCTACAAGGGTATGAAATGTGTGGAGAGGGAGCCCGGTGTACAGATTTGAGTCATAGTCGTTCATCAGAGTAGGAGGCTTGAATGTATCGCACTGCGTTGACTGGTTTACATAAGTTACAATGTGTTGTCTCTTGATGTAACAATGCTCCTCGAAGATGTGGTCTTCCCACTGTGTTCCAACAGAGGCAACATTTTTAGATGTACAGCTGTGGTCATCAACATCTGATTGCTTGGGACTGGGGACAGATGCAAGACTTTCTTCTACAGGTCTCAGTTCATCCATTCCAGGGTGCTCTTGGTATTTTTACTTTAGCACTAATACACTTTTAATTTTCATTGTATGAAAGACAGAATGCTGACTTTCCACATTTTGTAAACCAAAATGAGTTAATGAACAAAACCTTTATGTATTATTTTGTTAAATGTTGTGATTTGAGCTGCAATATGGTGAACATTTACCCCCCGGTTTCACAGACAAGGCTTAAGCCTAGTCCCAGACTAAAATGTTAGTCTGAGCTGTGTCAACTGAAAGAAACTTGCACTGACTGATCTTAAAATATATCAGTGCCTTTGTTTTGTCTCAAGATGCACACAAGTAATGTGTTTTCTAAGGCACGTTTATGAAAAATAAATTGAACTATGGCCTAAACCAGGTTTAGTCTATGCCCTGTCTGTAAAACCAGGCCTTAAGGTCCTATACTGTTGCAGCTGGTAAAATGATCACAGACCACACTCTGCTGCCAAAATATTTAGTCAATATTTAAGAGAGTGTGCACACTTGGGTAAACACTTTACAAGAACAAACTCAGACCGCTTTGACTAAAGGGGAACAGAGTAAAAACAAAGAATCTTGGATTTAACGTTGGCACTCTCAAAGTGGAGTATTCAAATCTGAATTAAAGTCAGACTCTTATAAAAGATTAATCACGCTGAATAAAACCAACATAACACACGAGTCAGAATAATTCACTTAAAGAGCCGATTCTATAGAGATGTTAAATAAATCAGACTTCACTTGTGATTATCCTATTTGAATCAGACAGTGAAAATACTGCAACAACATTTTGTTTATATATATTTATTATACGTAATAGATATACTTAAATGCTGAATGAAATGCTGGTTTCTTAAAGATGTTTAAGCACACATCATAAGAACTTGGTCGTCCAGACATACTGAAAAGACTGTATCATAAGCTGCATTTCATTTAATTGCGCAAACCTAATAGCACGCTAGCCGTGTAAATAACGTAACGTTAATGAATAATCTCACCTTCGTCCGGACACGTTCGTCGTCTTCTCGTCTTTCTTAATGGACGATCATATCCAAGCCAAAGTTCGGGATATGGATTTTCTGTCGATGGTTGTCTGTCCACAAAGTGGAATGAGCATACATGGATGTTACGGGGCGGACATTTCAAATTAAG
>NW_015505558.1:821273-825054 GCF_001515645.1 Sinocyclocheilus grahami | reverse complement strand
TTTTTTTATTAGATTAAAGTGTATATATGTACATAGTACAAGGAAATAGAAAACATAGTGAGATGGATTTTTTTAGAATTACAAATGTCAAGTATTGTTATTAAACATATATACATATGTACATGACTAATGCAGCAGTCTGAGCATTAAATTAAAATTCATCCAAAAATGAAAATTGTCATTATTTACTCACCCTCATGTCAGTCCAAACCTGTATGAGTTTTTTTTCTTCTGTTGAACACAAAATAAGGTATTTTGGAGAATGTTGTTAACCGGACAGTTGACGGTAGCCATAGTGGAAAAAAAAGACTATGGAAGTCATTGGTTACCCTCAACTGTGTGGTTACCAACATTCTCCAAAATAAATAATCTTTTGTGTCCAATAGAAGAAAAAAAACCTCATACAGGTTTGGACCAACATGAGGGTGAGTAACTGAAGACAAAATACAATTTTTAAAATAACTTAATTATCTGCTTGACAGATCAGATCACGCAAATTCACTAAAGCTGCACATATACGCAGAATTGTATCTATCTTTGGCATAAGGGTGATAGGCAAGGTTTGTGATAACACCTTGTATACTTTCAGTCTCCTAATTGCACGTTCAACATGTATCCTTACATTTGCAATCCTGCGGCTACATGTGACTTTTCCTTCTGTCAGCTGCGTTTTGTTGGCGAAGTGAGGAATTATCATATTGACTTGTCTTTCAAACAACAAGTCTCTAATCAAAAAAACCCTGTCCACCATCACTTCATCTCCTGGATGGAGATATTCAAGAATGCCAGAATCACATGTGATACATTTGTCACTACAGCATCCCCCATATGCTGCAGATATAAACATCACTAGACCACATGGTGCAATAGCCACTAAATACTTGATAGTGTTGCAAGCATAGTAGTGGATGTACGATTCTGACCTTGAGTCTAGGTTCCCTGGTCTTTGGACTTCACTTTCACTGCAGTCTAAGATATGGGTAACATTGGGATAATGTTGCTTGTATGCCTCTGGTGTTGTGGCCCTGATTTTTTTTTGGGGAGCCATGGTATCAGATCCTTCAAGACTGCAGCCATGGTGTCAATCCAAAAAGAAATTATCCTGCTCACTTTACTCACTGATATACGGAATCGAATTGCTAGATCTTCTATTAATAGGTTTAATTTCACCTTCATTAGTGTGAGCAAGATTTGCTGTTCAATTTCGGTCTGGTAAGCCAGATTCTCAAGGGGACGCAAAACAGCTACAAGGGTATGAAATGTGTGGAGAGGGAGCCCGGTGTACAGATTTGAGTCATAGTCGTTCATCAGAGTAGGAGGCTTGAATGTATCGCACTGCGTTGACTGGTTTACATAAGTTACAATGTGTTGTCTCTTGATGTAACAATGCTCCTCGAAGATGTGGTCTTCCGACTGTGTTCCAACAGAGGCAACATTTTAGATGTACAGCTGTGGTCATCAACATCTGATTGCTTGGGACTGGGGACAGATGCAAGACTCTCTTCTACAGGTCTCAGTTCATCCATTCCAGGGTGCTCTTGGTAAACACCAACTCCTGTAAATACAGACAAGGCATTATACAGTGAAGCATCTAAAATTAGCTGGGTTATTATATGGTACAGGGTGAGTTTCTATTTCAAAAAGGGTCATTGTTATATTTGATTTTTTTTTTTTTAATTGTTAATTACTAAAAATGAATAAAGTAATTTTTTTAATTAGAATTTTAGTTTAAATTAAGATTAAATTAATGCATTTAGCAGACGCTTTTATCCTAATTCAGGCTATACATTTTTTACCAGTATGTGTGTTCCCTGGGACCGAACCCACAATATTTAGCGCTGCTAACGCAATGCTCTACCACTGAGCCACAGAAAATTTTTATTTTAAAATTTTACTCTAGCACTAATACACTTGTAATTGGCATTGTATGAAAGACAGAATGCTGACTTTCCACATTTTGTAAACCAAAATGAGTTAATGAACAAAACCTTTATGTATTATTTTGTTAAATGTTGGGATTTGAGCTGCAATATGGTGAACATTTACCCCCCGGTTTCTCAAATAAATTTGAAAAATAAATTGAACTATGGCCTAAACCTGGCTTAGTCTAAGCCCTGTCTGTAAAATCAGGCCTTAAGGTCCTATACTGTTGCAGCTGGTAAAATGATCAGACAGACCACACTCTGCTGCCAAAATATTTAGTCAATATTTAAGAGAGTGTGCACACTTGGGTAAACACTTTACAAGAATAAACTCAGACCTCTTTGACTAAAGGGGAATGAGTAAAAACAGAGTAAAAACAAAGAATCTTGGATTTAACGTTGGCACTCTCAAAGTTCAAATTTGAATTAAAGTCAGACTCGTATAAAAGATTAATCATGCTGAATAAAACCAACATAACACATGAGTCGGAATAATTCACTTAAAGAGCCGATTCTATAGAGATGTTAAATAAATCAGACTTCACTTGTGATTATCCTATTTGAATCAGACAGTGAAAATACTGCAACAACATTTTGTTTATATATATTTATTATACGTAATAGATATACTTAAATGCTGAATGAAATGCTGGTTTCTTAAAGATGTTTAAGCACACATCATAAGAACTTGGTCGTCCAGACATACTGAAAAGACTGTATCATAAGCTGCATTTCATTTAATTGTGCAAACCTAATAGCACGTTAGCCGTGTAAATAATGTAAAGTTAGTGAATAATCTCACCTTTGTCCGGACAAGTTCGTCGTCTTCTCGTCTTTCTTAATGGACAATCATATCCAAGCCAAAGTTCGGGATATGGATTTTCTGTCGTTGGTTGTCTGTCCAGAAAGTGGAATGAGCATACATGGACGTTACGGGGCGGACATTTCAAATTAAGTGCTGCGAGCCATTGTCTTTTACCCTCGTCGTCGGATGGCATCTTGTGCAATTTAAAAGGTCTTGGGCATTTACATTCTGGTCTTATTGTTGGCTTGTGTTCATAACACTCTTGATCAAGAAAATTGTTGAGCTTTCTGTAGCTGTTGTGACAGCCTTTAACAGCACAAAATTTCCCAGAGCTTCCACGATTCACCATAACCGCTAATTTATGACAATTATTAAATGGAAGTTCGAAGCATCCTACAGGAAGTCACTCGCCGCTATGGCACCCTCCATGGACAAGTGAAGAAAAAGGTCTATACCTTCAGAGTGGAGGGAGATAACCCAGCGGAGAATCGCTCCTGCAGAAACTCGAACTCCCGGGAGCAGTGCGATCGGGGGAAAAGCGTACAGACGAAGCCACGGCCATGTCTGCACCATGGCATCCAGCCCCAGTGGAGCTGGACGCGTGAGGGAGAACCAGAGTGGACAGTGTGTCGTTTCCTGCGACGCAAATAGATCCACTTCTGCCTGGCCAAATTCCCTCCAAATGAGCCTCCATCCCCCGGGCCTCAGCCCCTGTCTCGACAGGATATTTGTCCCCTGATTTAAGATACCCAGGGATATAAACTGCTCTTAGAGAGAGGAGCTTCCCCTGAGCCCACAGAAGGATCTGGCGCGCCAGCTTGTACAAGGGGCGCGAATGCAGACCCCCCTGCCGACTGATGTAGGAGACCACCAATGTGTTGTCTGTGCGGACAAGCACATGATGCCCCCTTAGGTCTGGAAGGAAGTGTGTCAGAGCTCGAAACACGGCCAGCATTTCCAGGCAGTTGATGTGCCAAAAGAGATGATGGCCTTCCCACAGACCCTGGGCAGAGCGGCCACTCATGACCGCTCCCCAGCCCGTGAGAGAGGCATC
>NW_015505558.1:817665-819641 GCF_001515645.1 Sinocyclocheilus grahami | reverse complement strand
GGAGAGCCGTCGAGGAGGGACACCAAGTCCGAGAACCATACTCGGGCCGGCCAGAACGGGGCTACTAGCAACAGATGGACCCCGTCCCAGCGTACTCTCTCCAGAACTCCCGGGAGCAGAATGATCGGGGGAAAAGCGTACAGACGAAGCCTCGGCCACGTCTGCATCATGGCATCCAGCCCCAGTGGAGCTGGATGCATGAAGGAGAACCAGAGCGGACAGTGTGTCATTTCCTGCGACGCAAATAGATCCACTTCCGCCTGGCCAAATTCCCTCCAAATGAGCTCCACCACCTCGGGGTGGAGCCTCCATCCCCCGGGCCTCAGCCCCTGTCTCGACAGGATATCTGCCCCCTGATTTAGATACCCAGGGATATAAACTGCTCTTAGAGAGAGGAGCTTCCCCTGAGCCCACAGAAGGATCTGGCGCGCCAGCTTGTACAAGGGGCGCGAATGCAGACCCCCCTGCCGACTGATGTAGGAGACCACCAATGTGTTGTCTGTGCGGACAAGCACATGATGCCCCCTTAGGTCTGGAAGGAAGTGTGTCAGAGCTCGAAACACGGCCAGCATTTCCAGGCAGTTGATGTGCCAAAAGAGATGATGGCCTTCCCACAGACCCTGGGCAGAGCGGCCACTCATGACCGCTCCCCAGCCCGTGAGAGAGGCATCCGTCGTTAGCCTTACGCGACAACAAGGAGCCCCTAACGTCGGGCCTTGAACCAGGAACCAACGTTTCTTCCACATGTCTAAGGCACGTAAGCATTGCTGCGTGACCTTGATCATGCAAAGCGGATTCCCCCTCGGGGAAAATCCTTTGGTTCAGAGCCACCACTGCAAGAGTCTCAAGGGCTTCTCTTACTCTTGTGACTGTCGTGAGGATTGACTCGATTCGAGCAGGAGACAGACGTGCCTGCATCGAGGTTGAGTCCCACACCACGCCTAAATAAGTGGTTCTCTGTAGTGGAGAAAGAACACTCTTCTTGGCGTTTAGTCTTAACCCCAGCTCACGCAACCCCCCATCCTTCTTCGGAACGATGAAGTAACGGCTGTAGAACCCGGACGCTCTCTCGAGAGGCGGAACACGTTCTATGGCCCGATTCCTCAAGAGAGTATCTACTTCTTTTTCCATTACCAGAGCCTGCTTGGGGCCCACTAGTGTGGGGATGACCCCGTTGAAACGAGGCGGACAAGAACCGAACTGGATTCTGTAATCTTCCTCTACAATCTGCAGGACCCATTTTGAGATATTTGGTAGAAGTTTCCACGCTACCAGAAAATCTACTAAGGGAACCAGCCTCTCGAGGCTGGCCTCTGGTGTTATTAGAGGAGCCAGTTTGGTGCCCTGAAGCGGATGACCGGCAGGGAATGACTGACCTGACTGCTGTAGCACCCTCACTCGAGGGGGCGAGCTCTCCCATACCGTCGCCGGGCGGCAGCTGGGAATTTCACTCGCTGGAGCTCACTGAGCCCTGAAGCACCGAGGGTGGCAGGGGTATCAGTGACTTTCCGTGAGGGCACTGAGGAGGATCGGGCACAGTATACTGAGGTGTTATCCTTTCCTCCCCAGGTGGGGCTGCCCTCAGGGTCCTGACGATGTTGGCGTCAGGACCGTTTAGTCCTCTTTGACAAAATAACGGTCCGCAGATCCGTCTTCGGTCTAGAAGACCCCGACTGAGAGCGTCGGCCCGACCTACGTTCTTTTTGCGGAGGGGTGCGGGTTGCAACGCTCTGTCTTTGTGACTGGCGATATGAGGAGCCTGATGGCTGGGCCTGGGAGCGACGAGGGAGGAACCGATGAAATGCAGCCGCTTGCTTCCTCGCCTCCTGGAACCTCTCTACGACAGTGTTAACTGCGTCTCCAAAAAGGCCAGAGGGCGAAAGCGGGGCGTCTAGGAGGAAGAATCTGTCCTTATCCTGCATATCGGACAGATTCAACCACAGATGCCGCTCCGTGGCCACCATTGCTGCCATTGA
>NW_015505558.1:796682-815748 GCF_001515645.1 Sinocyclocheilus grahami | reverse complement strand
GAGCCCGTCTCGGATCCCTCCGCTAAATCCACTTGCGATCTCCACATCAACAGTCTGCACTGTGCCTCGGCAACAGCGGGACCGCTGCCCGCGGGTTCGCGATCCTGGCCACTCTCATCAAACACGGGCAGGCGAGAGTGGAGCGTGCGCAGCGAGAGCAGCTTGCAGTCATGACAATCAGCCCCCTCAAGAGCTGACCGTGCATGCTCCGCTCCCAAACAAACGACACACAAATTGTGTGTATCCCCCGCTGCCAGATATCGTGGGCAGGGAGGAACACAGCATTTGTAATGCTGTTCGCTCGCCACAGACTTTTTCATGATTGTTTATATATATGCTTGTGCGGACGGACAACAGTAAATAGACAGACACATACACAGAGCGCTACTGAAGAGCAGAAGCTGGTTTGCGCTCTGCCGGATGCGCTTTTATACTTTCTGGTGCTTACGTCACCCCGCTCGTAACGTCTCGCTACTACATTGGACTGATTTGACACGTGTTTCAGAACACGGTCACACAGGGGCGTTCCCAAAGCGACTTCGACGCAACTCAAGTTCCTGAAGGGGAACCAAACTTTTCCCTCAGACATCATACACAAGCTTTCAAAAACACACACACTACAACATAGTATTACACACTGGTGCAATAAATTCAAAACAATATATCCAAACCTGGTAAGTTATGTTGCTTGTGGTTCTCCCCCTCAAAAACCTTTTGACATGAACGCAAAAGACACAAGCAATGTATACATTGGCACATTTTTATTCATTCATGTACTACACAGCACAACTTGAAAAAATTAAATAAATACAAATTATTCCACCTCAGCATCCCGTCTTTGTTCTGGGTCAGGCCAGAGAATTTCGTCCACATCACAGGCTTTATTGGCCCTAGCCAGGCAGCGAGGGTAAAATCCTCTTGCATGCCTGATCCACCTCTGGCATGCATCTACTGATATGTCTAGGCAGGCTTCTTCCATGGCCTGGAGGAGGTGAGCACGGATATAAGGTTCTCGGTCATACACTTTCCACCGCCATGCCGAAAAAAAATCTCTATCGGGTTTAGAAAGGGAGAGTATGCAGGCAGAAAGATGTTAGAAAACCTTGGGTTATTGGTAAAGCAGTCACGAACCAGAGCAGCGCGATGGAAGCTGACATTATCCCAAACAACAATGTAACGAGGCTGCTCTTACTGTGCTGGTTCCCTGAGGTCCAGCTGGAACATATGCTCTCTTAGACCGTCAAGGAAAGCAAGGAGGAGCATAGTGTTATAGGGTCCTAGAATGGCATGACGGTGGAGTACCCCTCGTTGGCTGATAGCTGCACACATATTGACATTTCCTCCGCGCTGACCAGGGACATTTACAATAGCCCGATGGCCAATTATGTTTCTCCCCCTTCTCCTTCATTTGGTCAGGTTGAAACCAGCCTCATCCACAAAGATAATTTCATGGGGAACAGGCCGGCCTTCAATCTCAAAGATTCTCTGCAAAACACATGAAACACAGTAGATTAAATCACTGCCCTGAAGCACAGTACAAGCGGGCACAAATGGCAGCATAAACTGCTATACTGTGATGGTACACAATACTTCATACGATATCAAAACTCATACCTGAACATATTCCACTCGTTGGTCTTTCACTCTGTCAGAGTTTTGTTTGAAAGGGACGTGGTACGCCTGTTTCATCCGGAACCGGTGCTTTCGGAGGATACGATCAATTGTGAAGAGGCTGATGGCATTTATCCCTCGAAAATGATGAATATCCTCAATCACTCTCCTTTGAATCTCTCGCAGGTGGATTACATTATTGGCAATGACCATGTTTACAAGCTCCCTCTCTTGCTCCTCCAACAAAAGCCTTAGCCTGCCTCCACTAGGTGGTCGTCTCTGTGTCCTACAATTACTGTAACTTTCACACATACTTTTTACATGAAAAAATGGAAACATACTGAAACTCTATCTGTATGCGAGGCAATTTGATGAATTTCTTTATTACAGTAGCATAGTGCAACTGGGTATGCACTCTAAAGTTACTGTACAGAGCAGTCTTACTGTAAGTACACCTACCTGATTTCCTCCCTGAAGGTTCTGATGATGGAGGCGATGGTGAAGCGACTCAAATTTGGCTGTACTCGTTGTCCAGCCTCCCTCATAGTCATACCATGGACAAGGACATGGTCAACTAAAGGGGCTCGACATCTGAGACTGCTTGTCTCCTTGCCCTTCTTCTTCCTCGCCCTCCTCCTCCACCACGTCCTCTTCCTCTCCCTCCTCCTCCTCCTCTTTCTCTTCCTCTTCCTCTTTGACCTGTTCCTTAATTTCTCCGTGGATCCATTGTTCCATAGCTCAGTGAACTGATTCGGGCCCTTTTATCTATTTATTGAAGGATCTGATTGATATGTGTTCAATTTTGACTCTTAGTGTTTCCACCTAGGTAATTGTTTGCTAATTGAGCTCAAGCTGTGCTGATTTGAGTGAACAGTATTGAATGCTAGTGCTTTCTAAATGACCACATGGTGTAAGCACTGAGAAATGTAGGGATTTGTGTGTAGAGGTTTGCAGTAACAGTTCACCAAATCTGACTCATGTGTTAAAGCAGGGGAATAGTGTTTATAGTTCAGCAAAATGGGTGTGTTTTTTGAAAAGTGGCGTTATGGTTTTGACATTTTAGTTCAAAAGCCTGGTTATAGTGTTTTAGCAATCGAGAAAAACTGTAATGCCTCCTCTGATCTTCCTGTGAATCTCTTTGCTTACTCAAATTATGTCCTAGGCTGATTGTTAAGGATTTAAACTTGCTGAGATTTAAGATGGATGCATGTTATTGACCTGTCTTAGGGCATTAGCAAGCTTTTCTAAACTGAAAATTGTTCATATTTTCTTCTTCATCTGGGTTTTAGTGTTTGGACTTTTTATTTTATAACAAATTAAACAATTTAATGAAACTTTTGAGCACTAGATCTGTTTATCTAGTGCTAAATAAAATAAAATAAAATAATCAATAAAATCAATCAATGGTCAGTCTGACCTCTCTTTTATTACAAGTCTCCTGAAATCATATAATACTAGTTTATTACTGTATAATACTATTGTTCAAAGCTTTTATATTATTCAAGGCTGCATTTATTGGATCAAAAGTCAAAACAGTAATATTATTAAATATTATGGAAATTTAAAATAACCATTTTCTGTTTTATTATTTAATAAAATTTAATTTATTCCTATGATGGCAGACTTGATTTTTTTTCAGCCGCCATTACTCCAGTTTTTAGTGCCGCACGATCCTTCAGAAATGTTTCTTATATGATGATTTGGTGTTCAAGAAACATTTACATCAACATTTCTTATGGATGTTGAAAACAGTTGTGCTGTTTTAGATTTTTGTGGGAACTCTGATACTTTTACAGTTCTGTTCTGTTTTAATTTCCTTCAAGTTTTAGTTTGTACTTCCTGGTTTTTCCTTTTGTTTCCTTTCTGCTTTCTTTGTTCCCATTGTTGATTACATTCACCTGTTCCTTGTTGAGTTGCTGTGTATTTACATGCCCTATTCATATTTATATGAGTCTCTTCTTCCCCTGCTGGTCCCATCCAGCTCTCTAGATTTCCCAGTCCTGTCCGAAGTTCTCCTTCCCCTGCTGGTCCCATCCAGCCTCTGAGTTCCTTTGTCCATGCTGGTCCCTGTCAAGACTCCAAGCTCCTTTGTTTCCTCAGTCTCCATCAAGTTCCCACACTTCCTTGCCTCTGGAGGCTGTCCTTATCCCCATTGTCCTTGCTATTCCTCTCCAGCCACTTGGCTCCCCCTTCCCAATGTCTCTGTCAAACTCTCCAGCTCTGCCTCTGCCTAGGAATCCATATTGGTTCTCGTTAACAGTCATTCCACTAGCTTTGCCAGGCTCCATCATCCCTCCAGCTCCACCTTCATCAGGCATCATTCTGGTTTTGCCAAGGGCTTCCAGGCCTATGGCTGTGGCTCAGCCCTCCACCCATTCAGCTCCACCAGGCTTCCCCTTCTCTCTGTCCTGACTCCACTGAAGGATTATGAGCCTAGCTCTGCCTCGGCCCCCCTTGGTCAGTCATCCCCTGGTTCCACCCGGCCTCACCACCAAAGGTCAGATCTAGGTTCTCCCTCCATCAGCACCGCCATGGGTTCCTTAATCATCCGCTTGCCTGTGGGCCCTTCCACCACCAGCAAATTTAAGTAACATTTCACTAAAATCCTTGACATCTAACCTGCCTCTCTGTTCTACATAAGTTCCTTTGTGTTGTATCTTCTTAACACTAGAACCGCCACGGGGTAAATTTTACCCGTGGCTGTTTTTCAAATGTACATAACAGATTTAAAATAAAACATTCAAGTCTCCCAGTCATTGACTTTTACTAAAATTATGTAATTTACAATCCAATGTTGTTAAAAATTATTTAGATAAAACCAGATCAAAAAACGTAATAAAAAATTACACCAGCAGGTCAAATTTACTCACCTATATAATGCATGTGTTTTCGCGCTGTCATTTTCTTGCCGCTTATGTTTTAACATGATACATTTCTAGGCAACGCCTTTCACTCACTGATTTAGCGGTTATCAATTTCATAAATAAAGTCAAAATTACTAAGAAAAAAGGTGATTTATGGAAGGTAGGTATTAGAAACACTAAATGCCATTAGTGATGGAGAGTCTGATGGTAAGTTATGCATCCTGGACCGGCTCAGCATCTGACGGCTCATCTGACAGTGATCCAGACATCATATTTAGATGTTTCAGCCTAACGTTACTCTAATTGGTCAAACTTTGGTTTAATTATTACATTTTTGTCTTGCCATATCGTTTCTTGTTCGCTACTGTGTTGCTATTGTAATTTGGCCCTTTCCTGAAGAAACAAAAATCTGATCTATATGATGTTATGAATAAAACCATTTTTTGATTACCCAAAGTTTAATGGTGTTGTTCTCTTATTCAAATTATAAATGATATAACAATTTCATAAATAAAGTCAAAATTACTAAGAAAAAAGGTGATTTATGGAAGGTAGGTATTAGAAACACTAAATGCCATTAGTGATGGAGAGTCTGATGGTAAGTTATGCGTCCTGGACCGGCTCAGCATCTGACGGCTCATCTGACAGTGATCCAGACATCATATTTAGATGTTTCAGCCTAACGTTACTCTAATTGGTCAAACTTTGGTTTAATTATTACATTTTTGTCTTGCCATATCGTTTCTTGTTCGCTACTGTGTTGCTATTGTAATTTGGCCCTTTCCTGAAGAAACAAAAATCTGATCTATATGATGTTATGAATAAAACCATTTTTTGATTACCCAAAGTTTAATGGTGTTGTTCTCTTATTCAAATTATAAATGATATAACTAAACAAATTAATAGATATTTAGGTGAAGCTGTGCGCTTGAATTTGTCATCGCATCATCCTATGCAGTGTGGTGAATTATTATTGCTCATTATTGTCTATAGGCTATTTTAGTAATTTAAATAGCATGGGTTATCTTAATATATTGATTAATTACATTGTATTATAATATTACACCACCCAAATATGTAGGCTACTACCTTCTAATTTCCGTTGTCAGTGCAGGCTTTTTTTTTTTTTTTAGCTTAGGCAACTGACCGTTATGGATTAGTGTAGCCTGCATTAAAAAGTCTTGAACACAAAACAACAGGATAAAAAATATAGTTGATGACTAGACATAATCATTTCATGACTCTCGACAATTCTTTGTGAAGTCAGTGGCATAATACAGATATAATATGTTCTTTAGCCATATAAATACAGTTGTCATGAGCGTGGGTAAAATTTACCCGCTGGCGCTTTTAGGTATACAGCGACCTCTGGCGGTTCTAGTGTTCATGAATCTAGTTTACAAAACAGGTCTGAATCACACTAATCTGGATCTCACTGACTTAAAAACCATGCAAGGTGCATTACATTTAATAAGATACAAAAAGAATGTTATAATTTCTCAGATCTAGAACATATATGACATTTTCTGTAGATGCATTAATGCAGAAAATTAATTCAGGCTTTAAAATGTTCATCTCCATGTCAACAGACATGGCTGAAAACAAGTAGCATTGCTGTCTGACTAGGAGTTCACTTTCAGATTGTTTAAGCGTGACTGATGTATTCATATCATTTGGACTGGCTGGAAACATCCAGTGTCACTGATATTCAGTTCTCAGTCAGGCAGAAACCAAACAAAACGCATTTCTGTCTCATTCAGCCTCCAATTTTACTCTGTTGCAGTCAATTCCGAAATGCTAAACTGTGGTGAAAAGAATGAGGCAGAAAGAAGCAAAGCTGCTATTAATGAAGCAGTGTGTAAAGAACATCAGAAAATGTTTGTTTGTTTCTTTTAGCATTTTGGAGGGGAGGGGGGGGGGACTTATTTAGATTTCAGCATGCAGATATGTTATTATATAGAACGATAATCTTAATTTTATGAATAAAGACAATTAGGAGCTAATAGTCATTAATAACTAGAATCAACCATTACTTTACAATATATTGCAACATGTATGCATAACATATTTATTAATTTAAAATATTATAAAATGTTGCCTTTCATTTTGCCAGTGTAAAGATGAAAATATATCCCATGTTGGGATTGCTTCAAGGCAAGAGTGTTTCTAAGACACCCCTGCCAGAGATTAAACCTACAACTTGTGTGTTATCAGCCCACATGGAGCAAGCCCCTTCCATCATATCTCTGCCTCCCCCTTGCTGCTTCTTTTCGCTGCTTCTTAATTTCTCAGCACCCTCTTTCACCTTCATTTATAACCATAATCACATACCCTGAAAGCCATACAACAAGCTTCCTTGCCTTGTTTAAGTTTAGTTCCCTTTCAGTCAGTCACGTTCGACGTTACGCAAGAACAACTGACGAATTGGGATCTCGCTCGAGAGCCCAATCACCTTCGAATGTAACAAAACAAGCCAATAAATGTTGTAGTGAACTTTGTTTTTGCCAACCTAGGGAGGCGAAATAGTGTAGTGATGGATACTCGCGTCACCAATGACGTTATGATATTTGGATCACGTGTCACTTAAGGTGTAGTTATGAGTACATCACATAAGAAAGATTGGTGAGGTCTCTAACTTGTAGAAACTCTTTCTGTTTCATCAACACAAGGAAGATGTCAAGGCGCCGGTCTGATCTGGGTTTGTTTATGTTGTCCTGGTCTGTCTGGAGCACATGGCTGTCAGTTGGTAATTATGTTGCCATGTGCTCTATTGTCTATTTGTTACCCCGCCCATCTCGTTATCTTATCTCGGTAGGGGTACACCTGTTTCTAATCAGTAGTCACCCTTATATTCTCCTCTTGTTTTCTGTCCTGTGCCAGATCGAAATCTCTGCTCTGCTGAGTTAACCTGGCTCTTGTCACTGTTGACTGTTATCCTGTTGGTCTAGCCTAGTCTTGCCTAGTTGCCTTAGCTTTTATTTTACTTTTGAGATTAGGGGTTTTCTTTTGATCCAGCCCAGTTCTTTCTAGTTCCTAGTTTTGCTCCAGCCATTTAGTTTTGTGTTCGTTCTTTCCCTTCCCCTCTGCCCCCTACAGCCCCCATCTGCCCTGGCTGCTGGAGTTCCTCTCCCTCTCCCTCCCACCATCGCCACTCTCTGGCCCTTGGAATTACTTGGAGAGCTGGACTGTCTCGTTCCTCGTGGACTGGTACTTGTGGCCATTTGCTCTGGAAACCCCCCTTTCCTAGAGACCTGCTGTTGAGCTGACTTTCTCTTCCCCGGACCTGGTTGGGATCTCCCCAGATTACCCTCTCAGACAGTGGCGTTGTTCCTGTTTGTGTTGAATCTCAAATAAATCCTTGTTATCCCTGCAACTGATTCCTCTTCCTTTACCACCCCTGACAGAAGACACAAGTGTAATACAATAGATTGTATTAACAAAAGATAGACAAGAGTAATCAACAACTACTAAATAATTACCATAAATGAAATAGGAATAAAGTGCATAAAATGCAAGTGATTATGTTGGGTGTTGCAATGTCAGAGCTACGTTATCTGGAAAGATAAACTGTTTCTACTCTGAAAGAAATAAGGTGAAGAACCTCATTATGCATCAAACAAATACATGAAAGATTTGCTATAAACTGCAATCAGCTATATAATATCTCATGTAAATTAGAAAAATCATATACTGGTAATATACAACAATGCCAAGGTCTCTGCAAAAGGTTTGGATATGTGACATTTACGTTCTCTGTGGTTTAGTGAGCAGTCCGGTAGCGTTGACTTCATCCACTGGTTGTGCTGGTAGCAATGCATTGGGGAAAGGAGCAGGAATTTGTTTCGACAGCCTTGGACACGAAGCACTGGAGGATGCTGATCTCCTGGAGAACCAAAGGGTCCTAAAATCTGGAACATGCAGATGTGGCCCTGGAGTAGGTGCAGAAGGTCCTTAGCTAAGTTTGTGTAAGATGTTGCACTACACGTTGCTGTCACTGATAATACTTATTTCTCTGAATAAGTATGAGATGTGTGTGTGTTGTAGTTTGCATCAGTTTAAGGTTTAAGAACATAGAGAGATCACAGAGTTCCATCCAAAATCCATTCATAACTTTGTTTCACCCACTGCTGCTGCATCTGAGGTCCTAAGGAATTTTTATGGCGGTCACAGGCCAAAACCTGAGGAATCAGTCTGTTGGTGGGTGAAGGGCAGAAACGGCATTTTGAGCAATAGGAAATCCTGTCCTTCCCGGGCCAATGGTCTTCTTCTTGCCCTCTAAGAGGTGTTGGCTGGCTGTTGTCCTGGCATATTTATCTGATGGCGTTGGACAGTTTGCTTATGTCAGTCCACCAAGATTCAATCAAAATGTAGCAAACCTTTGTCCACTATAGTGGTCAGAGGGGGGCCCCGCCATAAACTGGGCCCTGGAATGTGCTGTCCACTACAATGTTGGCGCACGAGCTTTGCATCATGCACCCTGCCCCGCACAGCGGGTATATAAGGAAGAGTGTGTGCAATCGCACATTCAGCTTTTCGCTTCGGAGCCGAGCCTTCTTCATGGGAATCACCAAAGTGTGTTTACTGAAACAGCTTTCCTTGTTGGTGTGACGGCACGTCAGCGGAGGTTTGCCGGTCAGTGCTGCTGCATTTTCTTCCAAGTTGGATGGCGTGCTGCAGTTTCCTTAAGCTGTGGTTGCGCTGCGACCTACCGTGTGCGCTTTGACACTTGTATTCTAAAAAGCATTTCTAAAAGAGCTCCGCAGGTGATGCAGCGTATTTGTAAAGATGGATTTCCACCTGTGTGTTTCTGGATGCGGTTGCTTTCTGGCTCCGTCTGATGGTCACAATCGCTGCATCACGTGCCTGGGCTTAAAGCATGCTGAGGCAGCGTTCGTGGATGACTCATGGTCCCATTGTGGGGACATGACCATTGCGGTGCTGCGGTCGAGACTCTCCTACATTAAACATGGGTGAGTCCACGTTGCTATGTCCCGTTCTATTTCTTCCACCTCAAAGCATGGGAGGACTACTTCGGCGTGTGGTCAGGGCGGCCTGAGGGTTAGAGTGAGGGTTTCCCCGCTGAGTACATCTCCGTGGGCCCCTCGCTCTTCCAGCACATCGCAAGCCGTGGAGTTCCGTGTCTCATTCAGGGCTCTGGTGGAAGACAGGATGTCGATAATTTCATCGAGGGATGAGCTAGGCTCTGGGGAGGAAGACCCGGCTGTGTTGCCCCCCTTGGGGAAGGTAGCGTTGCCCGAATCAGAGCCAGAGCTGACTGCTATATTCACTACTCTCGATGGCGGGGCGGCTAAAGGGTATGTGGAGATCCCCCCAGTTGAGCACTCTATTGAGATGCAGCTCTGCCCGCAAAGCGCTGCCGCCTGGCAGGTTAATCCACGCCTCCCGTCCAGGGCCTGTAAGTTCTCGTCTGCAATAATGGCCAAGGCTTGCAGGGCTTCTGGACAAGCCACTTCAACCCTGCACACCATGATCCTCCTGCAGGTCTACCAGGCCAAGGCGTTAAAGCAGCTGCACGAGCTGCATACGGCGACGGACCTTGCCCTACGGGCAACGAAAGTCACTGTGCGGTCCCTGGGTCAGACAATGTCCACCCTGGTGGTCCAGGAACGCGACCTTTGGCTTAAACTAGTGGATATGAGGGAGTCCGACAAATATAGGTTCCTCAACTCCCCGATCTCGCCCACAAGCTACTTTCACTTTTGTTATAACAATCGTCCACGTGAGACGTACGGCATATACACACCCACATCAGCTCCGTGCACAAAGTGTGAGGATCCATCTAGTTCATCTCGGCTACTGTTCGTTTCTGGAAAAAGACGCACTGAGAGGAATAACCCAGAATTTACCTCAGAAAAAAAGAACAAGATGCGACGGGCAACCTGATCCAGCCGAGGAGATCATTCTAATGAGTAAGTAATTATGTGTTATTGTGGCATAAACTTTAACACATTTACTAGTTGGGTTTTTCCCAAACTATAATTCCTGACTAAAATGTTTGAAATCGAGTGAAACATTTTGAATGTGACGGGCACTTCATTGTATCTAAATTTCTTATGACGCAATGATGTTTTCATGTTCTATATAATACAAACCCAATTACAAAATTACAATTACAAATTGTGAGTAAAAATAGAAAAGAATAATTTACAAATCTCATAAACTTATATTTTATTCACAATAGAATATAGATAACATATCAAATGTTGAAAGTGAGACATTTTGAAATGTTATTGCCAAATATTGGCTCATTTTGGATTTCATGAGAGCTACACATTCCAAAAAAGTTGGGACAGGTAGCAATAAGAGGCCGGAAAAGTTAAATGTACATATAAGGAACAGCTGGAGGACCAATTTGCAACTTATTAGGTCAATTGGCAACATAATTGGGTATAAAAAGAGCCTCTCAGAGTGGCAGTGTCTCTCAGAAGTCAAGATGGGCAGAGGATCACCAAATACGATATAAAAGTAATATGAGTGCATGATGAAGACTACGAGTCTAAGAATGTTTAGACCATGTTTATTATTAATTATCCGCTCACAAATAGATTTTATCAATATATTTCAATAGATTTAACGTGCTAAACAAGTGACTTCAGATGCTTCTGACCCGCTCCGTGTCTATCACGCTTGCGGCGCCATTCCCCTCTACGGACCGGATATGTGCACTTAATTACTTCATAGGTGAGTTCCCCTCATGCAAATCCTGTTTGGAGTACATCCAGCACTCTTGGTGGTCAGGTGTGACGGAGTGCCAGACGCCAGGTCCAGCACTTGTGTGTTTGCCCAAGGTCAGCCCCTGTGCTGGGCTAAGTGCCCATGTGTTGGGATTCCCCCTAGCGGTGATCCCACATGTGTAGTCTTCCATGATACGGCTCCCCTTGCAGTAAGCCTGTGTCTTTCCCTGGCAGAGTTGCTCTGCCGTCTCTGCTTGGTATTGACCTCACCCAAATAGGCTGAGTTTACGGCAGAGACTTCCATATTGTTGGTCAGTCCATAGGTGTAATCTCCACATAATACCTCCTAATTGCAGGATGTGGCTTCCGTAGCATTCCCTTACTCGGGTACGCTTTTCCAGTGTTATCCAATACCCCACTGTGTGGAACAGCAGTGTCGGTCACCTCTGACTAAGCCATATGTAACCCTCGTTCCCTGAAGGAGGGAACGGAGACATTACGCCCCATTGCCACAGTTGCCGTACCACCGCTGAAAGGCCAGGGCATACCGTCTCAGCTCCTCAGCGAAAAACTCAATGTGTGATTGCATGCGCTCTTCCTTATATACCCGCTATGCGTGGCGGGGTGCGTGATGCAAAGCTCGCATGCCAACATTTATTGGCTAGTTTTGTTACACTCTCGAGTGAGATCCCAATTCGCCAGTCGTTCTGATGTAACATCTCTGTTCCCTCCTTCAAGGAACAAGGGTTGCATACGTAACGAGATGTTTGCATATGTTGTAATAACAATAAACTTCACATCAAATTACCGTCAAATCACATTCCTTTCAGATATCAGATGTCTATGACACTTTCTCAAAAAAACAATCTTGAGAGCGATCAGTGATTTACACACACTATGAAAGGGATTAGTTTGTCTTAAGCCACTGGCAGTTGCTGAGGCGATTGCAGCAGTAAGTCCACCATTTCATTGTTGTGGCCTGCAGGCAGCTGATCACTTAGATTTGCATTAACTTTTAATCATTGATGAAGACATAGAGGAAAATACAATGACTAAACTATTTTTAAACATGTTGACTCACTGTAATCAAATAAGTATTTGACTTTAAAAGCAAAGCATTCACATATTTATAAGACTGTCTACAAATTCACATAGATATGGTCAGATATTAAGTTAAGCAAAAAGTTTTTTTGTGTGCGTGTATATATATATATACATATATATTTTTTTATATGTACTTATATGCTAAATCACTTGAGACAAAAGAGCCACAATACCTTTTGCTCAACCTCAAACTGGAACAATATCCATTAACAGTTCATGCTGAAACTCAATTAGCCACTGCTAATACACAACTAGTGTCTCTGCATGAAAAAAACAAGCACAAAGTTCAGTCTGGAGCCTCCATTCCCCGAGCCTCGGCCCCTGCCTCGACAGGATGACTGCTCCAATATTGACTGTCTGTTCAAACCAGCACATGATGGCCTCTCAGGTCCGGGAGAAAGTGTTCACTACGAGAAAGTGAAAACACGGCCAGCATCTCTAGGCAATTCATGTGCCATATGAGATGGTGACCTCCCTATAGACCCTAGGTGGAGCGGTCACTCATGAATGCTCCCCAACCCATCAGGGAGGAATCCGTCATTAGCGTTCGCGACGACAAAGAGTCTCCAGCACTGGGCGAACCAAGGTTTCCTCCACATGTCTAAGGCACATAAGCATTGCTGCGTGACCTCAGTCATGTGAAGTGGGTTGCCCCACGGGGAGAACCCTATTGTCCTGAGCCACCACTGCAAGGGTCTCATGTACAGCAGGCCAAAAGTTATCATGTTGGATGCAGCTGCCATCAGACCTAACAGTTCCTGGAACTGTTTGACAATGAGTGACTGCCTTCTCTCACTCTCTTGACTGCCTTGAGGATCGACTCAATCCGAGCAGGAGACAGACATGCCTGCATCGTAGTCGAGTCCCACACCACGCCCAGATAAATGGTTCTCTGTAATGGAGAAAGCAAACTTTTCTTGGCGTTCAGTCGCAAGCCCAGTTCTTTCATATGGGCAAGGATGACATCTCGATTCCGAACTGCCATATGCTTCTAATGAGATAGTATCAACCAATTGTCGATGTAGATGAGTATGCAGATGCCCTGGAGTCGCAGAGGAGCCAGAGCAGCATCCACACACTTGGTGAAAGTGTGGGGCAAGAGAGCACACTTTTTAGGTCTGGGAGAAAGTGTTTCAGTGCATGAAACACGGCCAGCATCTCGAGGCAAATTATGTGCCACATGAGATGGTGGCCTTCCCCCTGACCCTGGCTGGAGCAGCCACTCGTGACTGCTCGCCAGTCTGTGAGGGAGGCATCCGTTGTTAGCGTTACATGACGACAAGGAGCCCATATCAATGGGCTTTGGGACAGGAGCCAAGGTTTCTTCTACATGTCTAAGGCACGAAAGCATCGCCGCATAACCTTGATCATGCGAAGTGGGTTGCCATTCGGGAAAAACCCTTTGGTTCTGAGCCACCGCTGCAGGGGTCTCATGTACAGCAGGCCAAAACGTATCATGTTGGACGCAGCTGCCATCAGACCCAACAGTTTCTGGAACTGTTTGACAGTGAGTGACTGGCCATCTCTCACTCTCTTGACTGCTGTGAGGATCGACTCGATCCGAGCAGGAGACAAACGTGCCTGCATCGTGGTCGAATCCCACACCACGCCCAGAAAAAATGGTTCTCTGTAATGGAGAAAGCACACTTTTCTTGCCGTTCAGTCCCAAACCCAGTTCTTTCATATGGGCGAGGACGACATATTGATGCCAAGTCGCCGACCGCTCTGATTGAGCTAATATCAACCAATCGTTGATACAATTCAGTATGCGGATGTCCTGGAGTTGCAAAGGAGCCAGAGCAGCTTGGTGAAAGTGCGGGGTGAGAGTGCAAGACCGAACAGAAGAACCCAATATCGGTAAGCTTCGCCCCTGAAAGCAAACCTGAGGAACTTCCTGCTTGGGAACGATGAAGTGCCGGCTATAGAACCCAGACTCTGTCATGAAGGAGGGACCACCTCGATGGCCTCCTTCCTCAAGAGAGTGTTTACTTCCTGTTCCATTACCAGAGCATGCAGTCTGCAGGACCCATTGTGAGACATTTGGCAGAAGTTTACATGCTGCCAGAAAGTCTACTAAGGCAATCAGTCTCTCGAGACTGACCTCTGGTGTACTTAAAGCAGCTAGCTGAGTAAGCTGAGACTTAGGCGGATCTAGCTGCTCTGGAGACCTCCTAGGAAGTAACGAACCTCCCAGAACCGTTACGTTTCCGGGCGGATGCTGAGAGATGCACTCTCTGGAGACCGCTGTGCCCTGAAACACCGGGGGTGGCAGGGTTGACAGGCCGGTTTCCTGAGGGCACTGAGGAGAGATGGGCACCGTATGATGAGGCACTGTATGATACACCGCTCTTCCCCAGAGGGGCCTGCCCTCAGAAGTCCTGGGCCATAGGCGTCAGGAACTTTTAGTCGAAGACATAAGGCTGAGATGTGAGAAAATGTAAACAACTCTTTGTATTTGCTACCAATTCAAAGCTTGGATTCCAACAGGGATTCTCCCTTCTGGCTCAGCTTCCTTTTGTTGATCCGGATTCTTCAAAAAGCCCAAGAAGAGCCAGAGAAAACTAACACCACACTCAGCATCTTTTTTGTTTGTTTGTTTTATTCCCTCTCCCCATGAATTTATGAAGAAATATCTGCTGCTCTTGGCATCATGCTGTCCTCTGATATGGTTCCTTTGGCAGTGCAATCACATTTTCAAATATTTCATTGACAGAACATGTGATTCCTGATCTAAGTTCAATTCTCTTTTCCAGGCAGAGCAGCTGGTAGAGGCAGGTTTCTAACCATGCAAAACAAAATCAACAATAAGAGCCGTGCACTTTTCAGAGCATCTTTGGAGGACCCTGGCAATTGCCTGCTATCATTGTCCCTCTCAAAGCCAAATGAAATGAAATCATTGAAGGGCAACACTAAATCAAGCTATAATGCAAGTTATGTCTTTCTTTAATTTGAATGAATATAATCGTTGTCCTCTTCAAGCAAATGTAAATACCTGCCCATGTAGGTATCTTTTAATAAAATCGCTAAAGCCGCCCCTTGATCACTAAGAAGAATAATGTGCAACTGTGAAAGAAACAGTAACATCGGACCACTACAAAGAAACATAACAGGCTTTCAACACCGCGGGACACCATCTGGGCACCTCTAAAACAGTACTATCTTCCAAAAATGCATGCCCACTTTGTGGAAAGAGTAAAGTTGGCCACTCTTCTTTCATTTCCCTTTTCACTTTGTAAGGACAGTAATATAACATGATTCAAATTTGTTTCATGTGTAAATATAAGGGGATAAAAAAATGTTTTAAACTTGTCCTGGCCCTGTTGAGATAACAAAATGTCTTCCAATTAAGAATATTCTGATTGCCTGCCCTTTTCCCCCTCTTCTCATAGTTATCACAGTTAAAACCAATCAAAAGCAAGCTCTGATTAAAGATTATAATTAGTGTTATGTGCTTGATATTAAAAAGGGATGATACCATAACATTTAGGTGGGACAACTGTTACTGGGTGTGGGGCGGATCAAAGACGATACTGAAATGTATTTCAAAAAGACTTTACTGAACGTATTAGCAGAAGATACAAGTGGTTTAAGTTTAACATAAAGTCTAACAAAAGGAAAGAAAAGAAAACAAAAACAGGAGTGTCACCCAAATTAAAGAAATAAACAAAACAGAACAATCCTTATAACTGACCTCTAAACTAACTACCAAAGCAAAGAAATATGAAAATAAAACCGGAATCTTCAGCATATGCAATGCCCGAACTAAAACGCTCATAAACTACAAACAAAAATACAAGCATGGCATAACACTCACAATCCTAATCTAACAGAATACAAATTAACCTAATCAAGAAACAAAACAAGCAGTATTATAACAACAACAGACTAAGTATTCGAATCATCACAGAAAGGAAAATGTGATTAAGTAGCTGGATACACCAACATGCATTCTTAACTTTAAACTTGACACGTAATCAGGCTGGAACTCTAAAACCGACATCCGCGATATCTTTTACGAAGAATTCGATGCAAGTCCATAGCTAAGAAACAAATCTATAAATAGATCAAAGCACACAACACAAAACAAGACTCCCTAAAACAAGATACATGTAGCATCAGCAGACCCCGTTGGAGCACGAGGTACGCTGGCATGGCGCACACACACACAATCAGCCCGAGTCCTCAAATACAGCTGGCACGTCAGCAGATTGGCAAAACATCATAATGATGATTGGCAGTCACGTCAGCCAATAAACACCAACCTAGAAGCGGAGCAACAATAACAAAAAAAGGACAGGAGAGCGGAAAAAAACACAATATACACAAAACTCACGTAGAACGTAACACTTCCCCCCTTAAGACAAACTATATGGGTTAAGAAAGAACCATATAGTTTTAACAATTCTTACTCCAATCTTCTTTTAAGTTCTTAACAAAGCATCAGCTATTACATTTTCTGAACCTTTCTTGTGTTCAATCATCAGGTGGTAACCTTGGACAACCAGAAGAGATCAGCGCATTATCCGCTGATTCTGGTAATGCATATGTGATAGGAACACTAAAGGGTTATGATCAGTATATTCAGTTATTGGCAAATTGCTTGAACTCAAATATACATCAATATACTGCAATGCCAACAGCAAAGCTAAAGTTTCCTTCTCGATAGTAGAGTAATTCAACTGACTTTTGTTGAACTTACGTGAGATGTAACATACAGGATGGTCAATACCGTGGATGTCTTCTTGAATAAGCACTGCCCCCGCGCCAACAATGCTTGCGTTAATCTCCAACTTAAAAGCTTTTTCATACACTGGTGCTACAAGAACAGGAGCACTACATAATAAAGCCTTAACATTCTCAAAAGTATTCTGACATTCATCAAACCACAGAAATGCGCGCAAAGGACTGATGAGTGACGTCAATGGGCTAACAACGGTAGAAAAATTCAGACAAAAATTCCGGTAATAACCGGCCATCCCCAAGAATCTGCGCAGTTCTTTTTGCGAAGCAGGAACCGGAAATTCTGCAATAGCGCTTACCTTCGCCTCTATAGGTCTCACTTGCCCTTGACCCACTTCTTTGCCCAAATTCGTGATTGTGGCTTGACCGATGTCACATTTGGCAAGATTTAATGTTAAAGAAGCATTCTCGAGGCATGTAAACACTTCATGAAGAGTTGAAACGTGTTCTGACCAATCAGTTGAATAAATGACAAGGTCATCCAAATAAGCATTACAATTAGGAACTCCTGCAAGTACGAGGCTAATAAGTCTTTGAAATGTAGCCGGAGCGTTCCGCATGCCAAATGCCATTATGTCTAATGATTACTCCGTCATCTTCACTATCAGGAGTAGCATCACAAACCAATGCAGTAACCGGTACATTAGTGACTTCAGGTTGCTTAACCTTCGCAACATCTCCCAGCGACGGCTCTCGAACATGAAACGCCTTCAGCATATTCACATGACACACGCAAGATTTCTTTCAGCGATCAGGAGTACGAATTACATAATCTGTATTACTCAATTTTTTCAGCACTTCGTATGGTCTCAAGAAATGTGCAGAAAAAGCAGAACCGACAACTGGCAGTAAAACCAGCACTTGATCACCTTCTTTAAAGGGGTCATATGATGCGATTTAAATTTTTCCGTTCTCGTTGGAGTGTTACATGCTCTTGGTGCATAAAGAAGATCTGTAAAGTTGCAAAGACTAAAGTCTCAAATCCAAAGAGATATTATTTATAAAAGTTAAGAGTCAGCGACACCTACCTAAAATGGCTCGTTCTAACACGCCCCCACATATCTACATCACTATGTGGGAAGATTTGCATAACGCCGCCCAAATGTTCACGCAAAGAAATAAGGCGTAACTTTTATTCTCGCTGTAGTATTGTTGTTGCCGCCATCATGTCGTGAAGACGCTGTGTTTCGTTGTGAAAATGAAACTCCTTTGTTTGGCCTTCCAAAAGAGGACGATATCTGCTTCGTCATGCCTGGAGCTGATCCGTGCTGATTGCTGAGGAAATACTACAACTTTGCGCTGTGGATCGCCGGATCGGCTTTCACCGTGGATGAATTGGAGTCCAGCCCGGGGTCGTCACATGTGGTTGACGCTGTGTTTCGTTGTGAAAATGAAACTCCTTTGTTTGGCCTTCCAAAAATGTACACGACTAGAAATCAGTGGTTAAGTTGTATTTACAACACTGTTCCAGAACACTTCAACCCAAATATTCAGATGTGTGCAGCACATTTTATGGAGGACCGTTTCCTGATCCTGGGAGAGTAGACTACAATGCGGGCTGTTCTGACTCAAAGTCTGTAAGTACGTTTTTTATATTTAAAAAGTTTTTATATTTTATATATTTAAAGCAAGTTTTTTGGGCAGTGTAGAGTAGGGCTTGTTGTTTGTCATTTCTCTGATCACAAATGCAGACATGGTTTTATGTTACGCGGCGCGATGCAATGCAAAGCGTAAAAAAGACAGTATAAGTCATTATAATCCATAATTATGTCCATACTGGATGCAACGAATGCCTCGTTTATAATGGGTTTTCAAGTTTTTGAATCATCGCTCCGGCCTGACAGGGCATCATCACAGTATGGTGAGGGGCGTAACATTTCCGTCACACGCTTGACGTATTCGGCCAATCACAACGCACTGGATAGCTGGCTTTTTTAGAAAGATGAGATAAAAATTTACGCGTTTCAGAAAGGCGGGGCATAGAGGAGAAACGTCTAGGTTACTTGTGTAACCCTCGTTCCCTGAAGGAGGGAACGGAGACGTTACGTCAGT
>NW_015505558.1:767848-796538 GCF_001515645.1 Sinocyclocheilus grahami | reverse complement strand
CCAATATTGGAAATATTTCTGTTTTAAACCATGAAGGCTGATATTAAGCAACGTGCAAACTTTGTGCAAGAGTTATGCTGGTGAACATTTTAACCTTAGCCAATTATACAAAGTGAAAGTAAAAAAAAGTACAAACTGACAGCGCTTTCAACCTCTGCTGAACACGCTGCATTAACGGCGCATATTCTCTCAGAGACGACAAGAGACAATTCTACTTCAACATATGCTGATAACGGCATATAACTGCCTTGAACTGTCAAGTGTTGACACGGCTTCCGTTTCAAGTGAAATTAGCTTTCATCATCTACTGAAATATTTACTTATTTCACTTATTCTTATGAATGAATTTCACTAAGGTTGATCAATGTTTTCACTAGTGTTTGTAAGAGGTTTTTCAGTTATGCATATGAATGAATTTCACTAAGGTTGATCAATGTTTTTCATTTCACTAGTGTTTGTAAGAGGTTTTCAGTAATGCATATGAATGAATTTGACTAAGGTTTATCAATGTTTTTCGTTTCACTAGTGTTTGTATGAGGCTTTTCAAAAATTAGGGCCTATACGGCCCCTCATAGGATGTGGTGTATGTCGTGCCTCATCTTATTTGTTTTTGTTAATAAACGTTTTGTAAGCTAGTTTGTCATTGTATTTTACAGTTTTATTGTTGTTGTGCTTTTTAATTAAGAATAACAATTAATCCTTCTTTTGTTTTAGTCTTAAAAAGTAAAAGGTGTGTAGATGTATGTAAGCAAAACAGACAATTATCTTTTCTTGTAAAACGTGACAACAAAATCGCAAATTTGAAAGTGAACACACCAACAAAGCAAAAGAGGAACTCCCATTCACAAAATTTAAAATCACAAATAATAATACTGATGAAAAAGGACGGGTTGAACGTTAACCACTTTCGTTTCCATATAACTATAAACCATGATAAAAGTTAATCAGCATGCATTGATTAATCCCATTTTGGAGCGCAAAAATAAATACAAATAAATATTGCGACCAAATCACGTGCTTGTGCGACCAACTGAGAAAGTTAGTCGCAAAAGAGTGACCAGTGGAAAGAATGAGTCTGGAGCGCCAACTGTCATTGGCTTGTTTAGTTAACACTCGAAGGTGATTGGGCTCTCGGGCGAGATCCCAATTCGTCAGTCACTGACGTAACGTTGAACGTGACTGACTGAATGGGAACAATAATTTACAGTATGTGGAAAATAATGTGTTTTTTGAACCTTAAACTGCATAAACACATTTCATTACACCAAATACACAAAATAATGTTCTTTTTAGCAGCATCATATGACCCCTTTAAAATCGAGCAGAACAGATTTACGATCAAAGTGACTCTTCATTGTGAATTGTGCTTTCATCAACGCCTCTTTTGCCGCTGAACAAGCCTGGTGCAATCGTTCGCGAAACTTGCTGACATAATCCAGTACATTCGTTTTAACACTTGTTTCCATAGATAACATGTCCTCTTTGAGCATCTTAACTAGACCTCTCACAGAATGACCAAATACTAGATCTGCAGGATTAAATTCTAAACTATCCTGCACAGCCTCTCTAACAGCAAATAAGACTAAAGGTGTACCCTCGTCCCAGTCCTTACACGTGTCCATACAGTATTTACGAAGCATAGCCTTTAATGTCTGATGAAACCAAGGCTCCTTGGCTTTCTGGGTGATACGCACTCAAAATCCTGTGAGAAATTGTCAAGGATTTTAACACTTGAGCGAAAAGATTTGACATAAAATTTGTCTGTATAACTGTGGGCAGTCCGAACAATAAAAATAATTTCACCAGCGATATACACAAAACACATGTGGAACGTAACAATTAGAAACAGTAAAATAACACACCTGCTCAAGGAGAATTGCTGACAGCCCTTGATTTACTAGCAACAGTAAGTTTATTTTCCTTAAGACGGTATATCAATAAAAGAGAAGGTGCATGTTAGAGAGGCAGCTGGAATGTTGGGATCCTGATTACCATAGAGTTTATACTCGGGTGATGGCCAGCTAATGTTGCCACTTTTGATCACAGTTATTAGACAGAAAATAACTAAACTAAACTAAGTTTGGGGTCAGCAAGTTTTTATTACACTGAAGTCTGGAGTAATAGCTGCTGAAAATGCAGCTTTCCCATCACAGTAATACAATTATATTTTAAAATATATTCAAATATAAATAAGTTATTTAAAATTATTATTTTTCACAATAATACAGTTTTTTTCTGAATCTTTGATCAAATAAATGAAGCCTTGGTGAGCATAATATATATTTTTATTGTCAATAATAATAATAAGAAGAAGAAGAATAAGTATAAGAATAAGAATTAGAATACGAATAAGAATAATGAGCCGAAAAGAATCAGCCAAAAAGAACACGTCACACCTCTGTTCATCAATTTGCACTGGCTACCAGTAGCTGCTCGCATTAAATTCAAGGCATTAAAGTTTGCCTACAAAACCACCACTGGCTCTGCACCCATTTACCTAAATTCATTACTTCAGAGTTATGTGCCCTCTAGAAGCTTGCGTTCTGCAAGTGAACGGTGTATTATTGTGCCATCTCAAAGAGGCACAAAATCACTTTCACTGACTTTTTCATTAACTGTTCTCTCCTGGTGGAATGACCTGCCCAAATCAATCCGAGCAGCTGAGTCCTTAACCATCTTCAAGAAACGACTAAAACACATCTGTTCCCCCTTTATTTAACCCTCTAACTCTAACACTTTCTATTCTATTTTAATTCTACTTTATCTATATTTATCTATATCTTTATTTTAAAAAAACAACAAAAAACAAACACTAGCTTTCTATTTTTTCTATTCTATCTACTTGTTTTTCTTTGTTTGTGTGTGTATATGTATATATATGTGTGTATGTATGTATGTATGTATGTATATATATATATATATATATATATATATACACACACACCTTGCTACGTGTACTGCGTTAGGCTAACCGAGACTTGTCATTTGCACTTATATATTGTTGCTCTTTTGTTAGTTTTGACTACTTTTATTGTCCTCATTTGTAAGTCGCTTTGGATAAAAGCGTCTGCTAAATTACTAAATGTAAATGTAAATTAATAATAATAATTTAAATCTTGCCGACCCCAAAACCAAGTATATAGGGTCAGCTTTTAAATCCTATAAATAAATCATTTAAATACATGAATAAACAAACATGTAAAATAGCTGTCAATATACTGAAAATATTTGACTGCAGAATGCTATGAAAATCTAAATAAAATATTCCTAAAAGTTCTGTGATAAAAATAAACACATAAAATCACTAAATTACACTAGAGGAAACATAAGACCAATAAATTAAGCTGTGATCAAAATGTAAATTCAAGTCAACAGCCATGAAATACCACAAACTATATATTCATTGTTGTAATGCTACTGAAGCTCACATTAAGGCAACTGCGTTCTTAAAGACTTCTGAGGATATCATTATTTTATGCGTGTTTAGAGGCAACATGATATGCTCATCTGAAATCCCTGTTCCAGTGGTATTTGTTAAATATTCTGTGTGAGCAGAATCTTTGCCTCAAGAAATTAATGTTTGAGTAATACAAGCAGGAGACATTTTCTTCTGAGACAACTACTACTAATGAACTGTTAATTTATGAGGTGGAACATACTTTTATCTCTGTGAAGGTCAGAGATGTCCACGTTCTATTCTTAAGTTATGTGATCCACAATACTTGGCTCTAAAATTATATTTATCATGTGATGACTCAAAATATAAATATCCTAAAAGTCCTAAATCTACACTATGTCAGGTATCAGCATGTAAAAAAAGAAAATAAATAAAAAATAATAATAAATACTACTACTACTAATAATAATAATAATAATACTAATAATAATCTTTTTCAAGTTATTCAGTTGTTCTTCTCCAAGTAATAAAAAAAGCCTAAAGAGAGTTGTGGTGGTGAGGACAGTGACACAGATCATTACTACAGAGAGCAAAAGCCAGGTGACTTGGTGCTCAGCAAATAAAGCCAGACAGATGTGTCTGTCAGGAACACTTAAACTTTCTGAGTAAAAGCAGAGAAGTAAACTGAGCTAAAAAATAAAACCTGCTTTAAGAAGATATTGAGATGCTCTATGCTTTAAACAAAATGGTAATATTTTATATAATGCTAATATTATACATAAATACCTCTATAATTATACAAATGCACAAAAGTGATTGTCACATCAGCAACAGCAGACATTCTGCTGCTATGTTCATCTTTGTGGAGACATAGAGTAGTCATAAGCTTATTCTCCCCTGGTTCCACTTTTTCAATAACATACTGTCAAAAGGAATAAATAATATCTTATTTTCACATTACACCTCATCCATGAGGGGTAATGTGTTGCCACATTTGGCAGAATACCCCTGACATCAACATCACACTCATTCTCTCCAAAGGAGCAATCAAAATAAAAAAATGCAACTTGTCTACCCATGTAGAATTTGTATAGTGCTGCTATTGCTCTTGATTGAATTTGAAAATGGTTTCACTAGCTTCAATTTCAGAAATGTAATGTTTAAAACTAGATGGAAAAATATCCTGCCACAAAGACCTGAATCTCTTTTCATAGAAAGTTATTTTTTTCTTCTTCTTTTTCTGCCTTTATTCCAATGACTTCTGCTCCACAGAATGTACGTTAACACATGCTACTCCTTTAAGAAGCTTAATTCAGATACTATGACTTTATTGTAATTTGTGTGATTGGAACCATTTTGGAGAAAAAGTACAATAAACAGAGTGTGCAATAAATATAAGTGAAGTGAAGATATTGGATGCTTCAAGACAGGAGGGCTAGACTACACCACTAAGTCTACTGGAAGAGACAGATGGATCCTAGCTCAAACTAAGCTCTGTGAACATGGCTTTCTCTTATTTTTGGAGAGCTGGAGATACTGTCCAATGAAATTAACACATCTTCTTTCAATGCATGACACGCTATGGTGTTACAACCCCCATGGCAAGCCAAGTACAATACAAAACAATACCAAAGTCCTAAACAATGGTAAAACATTGTATCTAATTATATATTCACATTCTCTGGGACAGTACAATTGACTCAGTGTTTGAAACTTCACCACAAAGAGTCTAGATTTGTCCCTAACCCATTTCTCAGTCTGAGACTATGCAGGAAAGCATCTCCTGAGGTTGACAGCTGCAGGTTGCTCCAGAGGGATTGTCTCTGTAAAGAGTTCATGCCAGCTTTCCACAATGACTCCACAATCAAAGAAATTGTATCATTAAGCCCTCCATATCTGTAACAACAAACAAATTTGTATTTATGTTCAGTACAACTGTTGTCCATGCTGCAATAGAAAAGTTAAGAACAGCTTGGGTAACATTTATAATGATTTAAACGTCATCCATATTATGATTAATAGAAGAAACAGATATACTGAATAATTTTTATATATTATTTCTTTGAATACCCACAAACATGCATGTTATGTCAGACAAGTACTTACTAATTTACTGCAGCACAAGGAAAGAGTGATTTTTTTAGGTCACAGATACATTTCCTAATCTATATTATGGTGCTGAAAATATAAATTGGCTATAAATTAATTAGAAATATCAGAAGGAGAAAGTGGGGTAGGATGAGAGCAAGGTCTCCTGTGGGCAAGGAAAAAATTAAATTAAATTCAGACCTACAGGGGCATCTCACTTCTCAAAAAAAAAAGAAAAAAATACATATAATAAAAATAATAATAAATAAATAGATGCCCTTTTATCAAGGCGATTTATTATTATTATTTTTGGTTATTAAATGCCCTTTTGTGAATGCCTGCCCAATCTAACTATTAGTAAAATTATTGAATAATAATTTAGCCGTAAATAAAATGATCCACATGATGACCTTTTACCACTGCAGCACAAGGAAAGAGTGATTTTTTTTAGGTCACAGATACATTTCCTAATCTATATTATGGTGCTGAAAATATAAATTGGCTATAAATTAATTAGAAATATCAGAAGGAGAAAGTGGGGTAGGATGAGAGCAAGGTCTCCTGTGGGCAAGGAAAAAATTAAATTAAATTCAGACCTACAGGGGCATCTCACTTCTCAAAAAAAAAAGAAAAAAATACATATAATAAAAATAATAATAAATAAATAGATGCCCTTTTATCAAGGCGATTTATTATTATTATTTTTGGTTATTAAATGCCCTTTTGTGAATGCCTGCCCAATCTAACTATTAGTAAAATTATTGAATAATAATTTAGCCGTAAATAAAATGATCCACATGATGACCTTTTACCTGACGATCTCATCTATCTGACTATCCCTCACATTCAGACACCTTTAGTAATTTAGCGCGCTACCAGGACTCCAGAGCTGACAGATCCACCATGGTGCCCCACTCTGGAGGCCTCCCGTCTGGTAACCCTACTCCTAGAGGTCTCCAGAGGTCCCACCCCCCCCTCCCCATTGGATGTTTTGGTGGCGTGAGGACACACCTTCTGGGATGGGGGAGTAATGTCAGGCTCTGGGCCAGGTTTTGTGTGTGTCTTTGCTCCCTATGTGCTCCGTCTTCCAGTTTCGTGTTTTGAATTCATTGTTCCCAGGTGTTTCCTATGTTGATTGTCTTATTAGTTCCAGGTGTCCCTTGTCTTCCCTCTCATCAGTTCCTGTGTATTTAAAGTGTGTTCTTGTCCTTTGTCAGTCGTTAAACGTCATTCTGTCATCCTAAAGTGTCGAGTTCTGTGATCCCCAGCCTTTGTTTAATAAACCCTTTTGAGTTACTTTACTCCGTGTCTCCTCGCTCCTTTGTTCCCATGTTCCTCGTGGGTGTGGACAGTGACAATACTTATATTATTAAATTATCATTATATTACAAGAACTACGTGAGGAGAGCATGCACAGCTGTTTATATTGCTGTGTATAGCCTGTGTAAACTTTAGCTGCAGCAAGGGGCTATAATATTTTTGTTCAATATTTTCCTAATGACAATTTTATGATTGGTTTATGTAACGGTATCAACTCATGAGGAAATATGAATAATTAACCATAACTAGTTATAATTAATAAAGGCTACTATGAACACATTTTTCCCATTTGTATCACAGAATAATTCAAGGAAAATATATTATAGTTTATATTCTAACTGATATGTCAATCAGTACTGAATTACTCATATAGTTTATTTATTTATTACCAGGGTTGGGGAGTAATGGAATACATGTAACGGTGTTACGTAATCAGGATACAGAAATCTACTAACTGTTACAGTTACATAAAAAAACAAAGTATTCAGATTACAGTTACATTTTGTAAAAAGTGGGAATACTATCAGGATTACATTTGTTTAATTTAAAATTAAATAAATTAGTATTTTGACAAAACGCTATATATTTAGCGCTGCTTCATCATAGTTCCTGTTAGAGCCCTGTACGTGCCTCAAATATAGGCCCTAGCCTGGCCCATGTCCGACAGCTTATCAGAATTACTGGCCCGTCTTTTTTTCCCCTTCTCCCAAAACAGCTTATACTACTGTTTCAGCTATTAAAATAGTTCAGTTGTGTATATAATGTCAAAGTGATTATATTTCATTTCATTTTTTTAATTAAGTTAATTTAGAAAAAAACGTTTGGAGCATTTTTTCGTTAAACTGGATTTCCATATACAAGGAAAACCTGCATACTAACACCCCGTACAGTACAAACCATAAGTCATTATCTCAAATTAAACACCACAAATGGAAAGGTACAAATTGATGTATTCCTCCAATCTATTAGACTGAAAAAAGTGGTAAAAAAGAAACGCTTACATTTGGTCAAACAATCTATATGACTTGATCATCTGATAGCCTTGGCTTTATTTTCAAATGTTAACAAACATGCAGAGAGTTGGCATGGTTAGAAACCAATCATATGTCTACGGTGACTTGAAAAGGGATTTGCCCACGCTTTTTTGGTTCCAAACTTCTCAATGCTTGGGTCAGTCTGCGTCATCCCCACTAGTCTTGCCTCAGCCAAACCTTACCAGTTCTGAACCTAATTATGCCATCTCGTCTGTTGTGTTGCATCAAGTTGTCATGTACCAGGAGTTGAAAATGTGCAAGTATGCATGTTAGTTGATTGAAAATTTGTTTGCTAAATAATTTCTATACTTTAATTTGCTCTATGTATCTCTCTCTGCTTGTTTCTCTCTGATTCCGTATCTGTCTTTCCTGCCAGACTGTCTTGTATATGCTCACACAGACCCCGTTTTGGATGTTGCGAGGCCAGTGTGAGCACTCTGTTGGCTGGAGTTTGTGCTGGACAACGTGTTGCCAAGTGTTAATGGAGGTTGAAAAAGAAACAAACAGACTGAAACATATTTCTAAACAGATACATCACAGTTCTGAGAACTAAAAAAATAAACCACAGGGGAAGTATGTCTGTCAGGTGGTAGGAAATGAGGGTGCCAGAACCAAATGTATGGAGACAGATCAGTCTCATTAATACTTCGCACAAAAAACACCATGCACACACATATAGCCACATCCATTATATTTCGTATCCATGAAACGTAATTCACGTGCACAGAAAACAATTAATGTGCGTGAAAAAAAATTAAAAAGCAATTCACATGCGCAAAATAAATTATAAATTTATAAAATATTTTCACTAATGCAAAAACAGTACAGTATGCAGTGTTAAATTATTACACACTTATTGTTTCCCTGCATTTTTCAGGATTAAACACATTTGGCGTGACATCTGGATAGCAGTCACAAACATCTTAATTCATGTTGTTTCTTTATTCTCTTTTATACTTTATGTATTAATATCTTAATATATCCAATATAGATTTACTTATGGTCTGTGTTGTATTGTCATCTCAGTTTTTGAACTGTAGAAGTACAGTTTATTAGTAGTACATGTTAATTGTTAAACTAAAGAAACCTAATTTTAAAGTGTTAACCATTAATTTTACTCAGCCTGGTAAAAACAAACACACACACACACACACACACAGACACACAAGTTTTTATGTTGATCAGACTAAGGCATACTGATCATACTCTACTTTAAAAGAAAAGACTGAAACCTGACTGAAACACTACAAACATCCTTGGTCAGTCATGAAGTGGAATTGTTGTTCCAGCAGAATGGCCTGTGACTGAAGAACTTAGCCCAGCTTCAAACTGTTAGTCAGCCAATCTCACAACTATGGAATAGACATATATGTTTTCTGTACTAAATGGTGTATACTTGAGATTGTCAGTTCATGATCTTCATATGTAACAGGAACAGTACAATTAATCATGGACAAGTCATTTCATATAGATTTTATTCCCAAAGCATTCAGAAGCTTTCAAATTAATAAAACATATACATCAACTGTAGCGATCTTTTAATTGAATGTTTATGTTTTAATTCTGACATAAAACAAGAATGTTTAATAATTCATAGCAGGGCTTTATTCCTTGAGCGTGTACATATAGTCCGTAACATTTTAGTATAGGGATAGATTCTCACTATTAACTAGTTGCTAGTTAGCATACCAATTATTAACATATTGGCTGTTTAATAGTACTTATAAAGCACTTATTCTGCATTACCATATTCTACATCCCTAATCTTACCCAATAAACTTATCAACTACCTTACTAACTACTAATAAGCAAATTAAGAGTTTGAGGCAAAAGTCGTAGTTAATGGTTTGCTAATAGCGAGAATTAGACCTTAAAATAAAATGTGACCATATAGTATACAGGATACAAATGAATACAGTAACAATGCATGTCTTTCAACCTCTTGTTGAAACAACTGTCAAAATGGATGGTTTGCAACATGACTGTTTTAAAAGAATTACAGTATGAATGGTAAGGTCAAAGTACTGGTTGTCTCTGCAACTTCATTCATCATCTGCCTCGGAAATCGGAAACAATAAAACTACGTATATATGCAACTTTAAACAAAACATAGATGAAACGTACATGGTCTCCAATATACGCATGTCATTACATGCCTTATCATCATCTGTTGAATGTGTGGTGAACAGGACAGGACATGCAGGTCCAAACACACTGTTGTGACTGCTCTTTCCTATCCTCATTAAATAACACTACAAGAGACCACGTGAAAAATATCCAAACACGTTATATTTTCATAATCATCTATTTATATACAACATCAGTCAAACCATTCTTATGATTTCTATTGAGTTTATGAATCCTAACATTGTATGGTATGCACATTCCTGGCAAAATTGCACAGAAAGCAGTGAAATGTCATTTTCATTTTTTTTTTAATTACAGTATCTATTTAGCAGCCTCTGTGGCTGCGCCGGGAGAACCATGCATACCTCAATAAACGACAGCCTTTACAAAATGCATTATACATGAGGGCACACACACTCCAGTCCCTTGAATGAAGAATCGGAAGAAACCAGAAGTAAAATCTAGTAGTCTTATCAGCAGACAAAGCTAGCTAGGAAAAAGTTCCTCTCACAAATCACCACCATTCACTACACCTTTAGAATTCAATCCAGTGTTACTAAAGTATTTGTGCCTTTGGATTTACTGCCAAAACCTTCCAGATGCATTGCAAGAGATATGAAAAACCTGAGTTGCTCATTCTATAATATTCTACAGGAGTTTACATTTTTGATTCATAATAATGATCTCTCTTTTGGAGAGACAATAGATATTCAAACAGGATTATGAACTCAGATTTGACTTGCATATGGTTTCAAAAAAGATAAGTTAAGGTGGAAACGAGTGAGAAAGCCATATTACGGAGTATTTTTATACAAAGAAAGTTTTGACCTTATGGTTTAACAAGTATATAGAAAACTATTATATTGGCAAGCACTTAGAAGAAAGAGGTAAGCAATTCAAAGGACATTTAAATTAATCACCATTCTCAATAAAGTCTCTCACCTTATATCCTTCAAACCAAGTTGCAACAAGGTTGTGGGGGAGGGGGTAACCATTATTTTTAATTTCATCAAAACTTGTCCAGCCTCAGGCCATGGATGCATTGTTCTTATCCTCTTTTGATATCAAAGGAGGGTACAGTAATTTAAGGCAACTGAGTTTTTTGACAGCTCCATTTCAACCAGTCAATAATAATAATTAATGTCTGACCAAGTGACAATCAAGCCATACATGTCAGGAATCATTTATTTTATGAAGTCTCAATCTCTTTCTCTCTACTCTCTATATGCTTTGCTTTATGATTCCTAAAAATGTATATTAAGAACAGGCATCTTGAATTAAAGAGATAGCTCTCCCTAAAAAGGAAATTCTGTCATCATTTACTCATCCTCATGCCATTGCAAACCCATATGATTTTCTTCCATGGAAAGGAAAAAAAATCCAGCCTGTGCCATTATTTTCCAATGAATTATGACTGTAGCTTTATTTAAATAAAAATAAAAAGGAAATCAAATAAATATAATATAATAAACATGCACGCACACACACACACACATATATATATATATATATATATATATATATATACAGTATATATGTGTGTGTGTGTGTGTGTGTGTGTGTGTGATAATGTATTATAGATGTAGTATAATGATTTTCATATAAATATCATAATTTAAAAAAAAATATATATATTTTTTTTTTTGGTTACAACTTTCTTACACATCTGTTTCTTACACAAAGTTATCGTATGGCTTCAAAAGACTTGCAATATAGTTAATACCTACCGTATGTATAAGCCACCTTTATGATACTTTATAGTGCCTTTTTTGAAGCTTGAAAAGGTCTGCCCCCATTCATTTTCATGTTTGAGTGAACTATTAATTTAAAAGAGTTATGTATTCAATATGCAAAACATATTGTGATGTGAACTAAATTGTTTGTTTATACCCAAAAGTGCAATGAGTTGTTTATATCATATACCATTATATTTAAAAACAAATATCCCAAATGTTACTTTGGTCATTACCTTTCTGCTTTGTTACAGAAAAGCAGTAACTACTATCCTCCTCTGACATTCAACTTCAAACCGCAGCAATTTTCTGGTCACAAAAGCAATTTCATCCAACTTAAGTAAATACCATATGGAGGTTAAAATGTCAAATAGTTTACGTAAATTTTTACCCTTCGTGACTTTCTATGGAGCTTCCTTAGTGTCTACCTTATATTCTTCTATTAGCTATTAAGTGTATTTGTTTTCTATTTAAGAGTTGTTGTTTTTTTACTCTTTTCATTAATTCCTTCAAGGGCCAAAAGCAGAAAATAGATGTCTGTTAGTGATGTGTAGGGTTGTGAAAGAACAAATTGCTTGTCATTTTTTGTTGTGCAGCATTCCCTACCAAACTAAATGAATACAACTTTTATTTCTAGCCATTACCCAGCTTCAAATAAAATAAGTAAGAAATAGAACTAAAATATGTAGAAGCTCTCAGAACAGACATCCAAATCCCAAGCAATTATAGAGTCATCATTGTGTTTTTGTTCACTGCTTTGCTATCCTGCTATGACCTCAAGTTCACCTTGTACAAGACAAGACAATTGTGTTACATAGCCAAGGTAAGCATTGGACAAAATTACAGGATTAAAATCAACATATTTACACTTACCATAAACAGTCATCATTTTACCAATTAACATGCACTGCATCTTCTTCTGTAAGCTAAGACCAAAATAATTGTGTTCTTGCAAAAAACCTTTGGTGACTGAATGGCTTTTCAGTTGCATTTCCTCATACTTGTCATTTTATCTCAACTTTGCCCTTAAGCAAGAATGAACTCTGGAAAGTGTACCCTATGGACCCCTTCTATAAGAAAACGCCAGGTGTGTATGAGGGAAGGCCTTCAGGGCCATCTCAAGCAGCACTCTGATTGGTTAAACTAGTAATGAGAATAATAAGAGAATACTCTTGACATAGTTAGAGTGTATAATGTCGCTGATCAAATAATCTCATATGTTTGCTCTATGCAGTGCAGTGCAGCAGAGCATACACTATATGACCTAGGGAAGCATGAATTGGGGGTGGGGAACTAATTGTAATCTAAAAAATAATAATTGTGATTTAATTTTATAACCGCACTAAGTTATAGTTTCTTATAATACTTAAGTTATATTTCGATTTTTCATACAGCACAAATATGACCTGGGGTCCATTCTTCGTACTTCGCTTAATATATCTGAAATTATTTGACAGATGCCAGATCTTTTAATCCCGATAACTGATCTCTGGCTAATTTGGTTCTTCAAACAAGTGTATGGGAAACAGGTAAATTTAGCTCAAAGGGAGTTAATTATGATATTTATTGGGAATGTTGATAGAATCACTGTTCTACGGCTGATCAACTGAATCGGTCAGCAATTAATTGAAAGGGCTGTATAACCAACTCTGCAATGGATATCAATTGCTGGAAAGTGACTCTCTCGTGTTCGCACGTACAACAGTTGGCGGAAGCTAGAGATTACTGTTTATGAAGTTTTAAATATGGATATTTTTCTGACAAAACACATCGATTTACTTCAAGAGGCCTTTACTAACCCCCGGGAGCTACACTCTTAAAATAAAGGTGCTTCAAAAGGTTCTTCAAGCGATGCCATAGAGTCAATAGTCCATTTTTCAATAGTCCAAAATAAGCCCAATAAAGTGCATCCATCCATCATAAAATGTGTCCTACACTCTTAAAAATAAAGGTGCTTCAAAAGGTTCTTCAAGCGATGCCATAGAAGAACCATTTTTCGTTCCACAAAGAACCATTCAGTCAAAGGTTCTTTAAAGAATCATCTCTTTCTTACCTTTTTGTAATCTGAAGAACCTTTTTTCGCCACAAAGAACCTTTTGTGAAACAGAAAGGTTCTTCAGATGTTTAAGGTTCTTTATGGAACTATTTAGACAAAAAGGGTATTATATGGCATCGTGAAGCACCTTTATTTCTAAGAGTGTATTTGTGGAATTTGGTTCTTTGTGTTGTTTCAACACTGTTCTGACTGAATCATAAATTGTCTGATTTGGTTTGGTATCCTACACAAGTTTGCAGATTTGATTAAAATATCTTGCTTAAATTGTCTGAGATTACTGCTTGTTGTCAAGTTCATTGGAAAGGTATATATCGATACTTGAAGCCAAGATCAGCAAAACAGCTTTTGGCTGGTGGCAAGACAGCAACGTAATGACATCATATAAATAAGATTAAGGAAACAGCCAAGCGAGCAAAATGACATAATCATTCTAATAGATAAATAGAATGTGTAACTGTTTGTTAAATGATTCCCAATTATTTTTCATAATTTCTAGTATTTGTACAGGCTTTGCATTTGTTAATGTCAAGAGTATTGTAATTAGTAATGCATTTAATTTTGAAGTGGATTTGATATAAAGCATTAATTAAAGTTTCTAAATCCTTTAAGACATAACTGATTGTGTTTAAATTAACTGTGCATCATAAAAACATTTTGAGATTTAAGAAGTGGTTTGCATCTCCTGCATTGCATCAAAGCCACTCTCGCATAATACATCACTGTTCAAATGAATGAATGGCTCAGACAAACTGTACGTAATGTGTGTATTACTGCAAAAAAATTACGAGATAATTATTCCTTCATAAATAAATCTCTCAATGAGTAAAATTATTAATATCTATTATTATAAATTACGCAACATTTCAATTATTTTCTAAATAATTTTAAAATTGATTTATTATTATTATTATTTTTTTTCAGTATCATCTTCACTTAAAAATGATACAATCTAATCCTGTTTACGTGAAATAAGCCTGCTCCCAAGCAGGTTTGAGCTTATGGACCTGTTGCTATGACAGCAACTCCGGGATGATCTTCGAAGAACCTAACAATCCTGAATCATGTCAAATCGTCAACAATAAAATCCAGCTAACCCCTGATATTTGCATGGATGATTTTACTGAACACAACATACAAACTACTAGAATTGTTGCAAGCAATGCCCAAAGAAGTTGTTCTGTCTTTGTGCATCATTTTCCTCAAACACAACAGTTAGCTTTTAGCTTTGACCTGTCTGTGAGTGCAGGCTTAAATTAACATTATTTCACTCCTCTGCCCTCCCACTTTCCTAGGCCCCTGTAGCAGCAACACTGATCATCAAATGAAAATGAAACATTTGTTCTGTAGGCCTCTATAGCACTTCAGCAGCAGTGAAGTTTTAGCTAAAGCTAATGGGCTTGATGCCTATGATTGATGGCAGGTAGGGGGAGGCTAACGTTAGCCCTTAATGGTTTAAAATATGTTTGCGCCGCTCTCTTATACTCTGGCCAAATGAGCCTGGGTGCCAATTTATCAAAGTGCTCTGGCCTCAGCTGAAAATCGGGCTCTTGTTTCATAATGCCTTTGATAAATGCCCTTCTTTACTTTTATTTATTCATTCTTTTCACCTGCCTGCTGGTAACTGGATCCATTCAGCAATTCATTTCAATCGATATTTGTCTCGATCTCGCCCTCACTTATCATAAGGTATGTCTTCAATGAATTTCATCACAAATGCAGGCTGCTTTCAAGAGTAATGTCTGGTGGATGATCTAACATTAAAATGAATATCAAGGTCTATTGCTATACATCTGTAACCCAGTTAAAAAAAAAATCTAAACTATATATATATATATATATATAGGTTTAAATTTAAAATAGGAAAAATCAATACTTAAGTTTCACTCTTTCTAAGACAACCAAAATGCTGTATTGCAAGCTGTCCAGCCTCGCAGCTTTGTACATTGATTGCATTGGCTTAGACTACACACACCGCACAAGAGAGAGAACACATCTTATTGCTGATTGAAGGAAAAGTTATATATATACACACACACTGAACAAAATTATAAACGCAACACTTTTGTTTTTGCCCCCATTTTTCATGAGCTGAACTCAAAGATCTAAGACTTTTTCTATGTACACAAAAGGCCTATTTCTCTCAAATATTGTTCACAAATCTGTCTAAATCTGTGTTAGTGAGCACTTCTCCTTTGCCGAGATAATCCATCCACCTCACAGGTGTGGCATATCAAGATGCTGATTAGACAGCATGATTATTGCACAGGTGTGCCTTAGGCTGGTCACAATAAAGGCCACTCTAAAATGTGCATTTTTACTGTATTGGGGGGTCTGGGGAGGGGGATGTCCGAAAACCAGTCAGTATCTGGTGTGACCACCATTTGCCTCACGCAGTGCAACACATCTCCTTCGCATAGAGTTGATCAGGTTGTTGATTGTGGCCTGTGGAATGTTGGTCCACTCCTCTTCAATTGCTGTGCGAAGTTGCTGGATATTGGCAGGGACTGGAACATGCTGTCATTTACGCCGATCCAGAGCATCATCATTATTGGTCTAATGAAGTATTCTAATTTGTTGAGATAGTGAATTGGTGGGTTTTTGTTAAATGTGAGCCAAAATCATCACAATTAAAAGAACCAAAGACTTAAACTACTTCAGTCTGTGTGCATTGAATTTATTTAATACACGAGTTTCACTATTTGAGTTGAATTACTGAAATAAATTAACTTTTCCACGACATTCTAATTTATTGAGATGCACCTGTAAGTGTGTTAAGATTTATTTTATGGAATTTTGTAAACGTGTGTTGGAAACAATACATATTGATGTATTTTCCATTTCCCTTGTACTGTGGAATTGACAGTATAATGTTTATTTTATTTTGACTTTTATTATTATTATTTTGTCAGATGAAGTAATTGGAATGCATTAGTTTTTGTTGATGTTCTCATATGCAGTATTCATATTTGTAACATATGGAAGTTATTTTCATGGAAACGGTGATCCTTAGGCCTAATCAATAATGTGTCAAATATTTTACAGTTACCAACAAAGGAATTAAAAGACACTGGAGAACATTTTTTTGTTTGTTTTGGTTTGGGGTTTTTTTGCTTTTCAACTTCTGAAAGACTACATGAATTGCTTATCTGGTTGCACTTGATATACATGCGCTGATAAATGCACACACCAACATTAATTTAAATTAGGGTTTTATTTAATTTTGTTTGTACGCCAGCTACATTCTTTTGTTACTATGTGCAATATTTTCTACTAAAGCTACATTGAAACTTGTCAAAGTGAATTTGTCTATTTGTTGTGTTGCATGATCTTACTTGACCTCTTACAAACCTAGTGATTGTGTATTTGCATATAGAAGGGTTACACATAAAACAAGAAGACAGAAGAAGACAGGATAGCAGCTAAAGACAGCAGGATGAAGCAGCATTTAGGGCTTGCAAAAGCATTGTCCAACGCCCAAGTCACATTCTCTTCAGAAGAGAATGGTTTTGATCCGAGTAAACTGGTTGATGGTTCTTCTTCAACAGTGAAGCAGATTCAGAAACAAATAGCTGACCTTAAAGCGCAATTTGAATATCTCACCACTACCAAAAGAGAAGTATCAGGGAAGAAACTAGACCACAGACAGGCTTCCATAAAAGGCCTAGAGTTAATGTATCACTTAATGAGCATCATGCTCATCATATTGTACTTCCAAATTAAAGTTACAGCTAAAGTGAAACTGGAAGCAGCTGATTGCAACTGTTTAACTGATGGTTGTTGGTTGGACAAGTCACAACAATTTCTCAATCATTCTATGATCAGCACCTCTCTGAGCATCCCATTAGACCTTTGAGTGAAGTCATAAAAGTTGAAGGAGTTAGTGGTCAAGGTTCCTTATACTAGTTATGTGCAAGTCAATATTCAGTTCCCTGTAGAGCTTGTCAACTAAGAACCTCAAATGCATACAGTGACTCTGATAGTACCAGACACTAATAGCAGTGTACCAGTCATAATATAAACAAACACTCTTGATTGATTGATGGATTGATATGAGCAACATTGCTATATTACCTCTTCTAGAAGCACTCCATTCTATGGTTATGTGCAAATTCTCAAAACCTTACAGTTGAGGCATCAACAGAGTTTGAGAGGTAAATCTGGAATAGCAAGGCTAAAAAGCCATGAGCCGAAAGTTATTCCTCCTGGTCAGAAAGTAATCCCTGAGGGCTGTGTGAACATAAAGACTGCCGGTTATGAACAGTTTGTGTGACTAGAGCACCCGTCAATTTCATCCTTACCTGGTGGGATCTTCATTGATAGTTGTGTAATTTCCTTACCAGAGATATTTCCCTTTAAAAACCTATGTGCAATTGAGAAACAAAATAGGCTATGACATAACAAGCCCCATCCACTGTGTAATTGCTGAGTTGTCTATACCACATTACAAAATCCAGAATATTCACCATGATCAAGTGAAAACAGCTGCTTGCTGCTCAAGCCAGTAAAATGTTGACACTGGTCCAAACTTGAAGTTTGACTTTGGAAATGCCCCTCTTTCAGAGCAGTAGAGGATGCGGATAACTGCCAAATTGAACAGTTATTCTAATGTTTTTGCACAACATGATCTGAATTATGGTCATGCAACAAAAGTCAAACATGGGATTAAATTATCAGATGAAACATCAATTAAGCAGTATTCCCGTCCCATACATCCACAAGATTATGAGGCTGTCAGAAAACACTTGCAATACCTCCTAGATGCAGGTATTATCCGGCAATCCGATTCTCCATTTTCATCACCTATCATGATGGTATGCAAAAAGAATGGTGATGTGAGGTCATGTGTTGATTATCAGAGGCTTAATTTACAAACCATTAAGGACGCTTACGCATTGCCTAACCTGGAGGAATCCTTCTCTGCCCTCAGTGGATCTAGGTGGCTTTCGGTGATAGACCTCAGGTCAGGGTTCTACCAGATAGAAATAGAGGAAAGTGACAAACTAAAAACAGCTTTTGTATGACTTTTGGGATTTCAAGCTGATGGAATTGTAAAGTCAGTTGATGAAAGGAAACAACCTACTGTATATCACAGATCCTACCAGCCCTACCGGACTTTTACCCTGACAGAGTTGCAGAAGATCAAGGGCAGATGGGACAGTCTTTATACTCACCTTTGTCAGAGATATTTCACCCAGGGGAAGAGGGAAAGATGTCAGAGCCACTACTTGAAGTCCCTTTGGAACATGACTATTATGTTCCTTTGTTAGTCCTATTAGAGAGACAGAAGACAGATCAAAATCAGGGAGGAAGCAATCAACAAACTGATGTTAATGATGATGTACCTATCAGAGTCAACAACTGCAGATCACGATGTCCAAGAAACTGGCGAAAAATCTTCACAGTTCTGAAGCTTACATACCCAATTCTGGGTATATCCCTTGTTTATTTTGCTCAGAAATTATTGAAGGGTTTTAAAAAATGTTAATTGACATAGGGAGCATTAATATTTCTGAGGATGACATGAAGGGACTCATGTTAGTTTAGAGGGGGTGGATGTAACCCAGTTACAAAAAGTAAGATTTCAATTTAAAATAGGAAAATTCTATACTTAAGTTACTATCTCTCTAAGCCATTCAAAATCCTGAATTGCATGCTGTCCCGCCTTGCAGCTTTGTTCATTGGTTGAATCGGCTCAGTGCAGGTTAGGTCCAGACTGCACCAGACAGAGAGAGCACGTCTTATTGCTGATTGAATGAAAAGTTTTATAAACCTGTGTTGGACATAATACATATCGATTTATTTTCCATTTCCCTTGTACTGTAGAATTTACAGTATAATTTTTAATGTTTGTAATTAATATAATGTTTTTTTCATTATTTTGTCAGATGAAGTAACTGAAATGCATTAGTTTTTGTTGATGTTCTCATATGCTGTATTCATATCTGTAACATATGGAAGTTATTTTCATGGAAACCGTAATCCTTAAGCCTAATCGATAATGTAAAAACAAATTGTAACAAAGTTCATAGCTCAGGGAAAAAGGAGGCAGGAACTCGCGAACTTCAATTATCAAATAAACAAACACAAAATGAAAGTAAAAACGTTCCACTCCCACGGCTCTTGGCCCCGCCCCACTCATCACACAAAATGTTTTACAGTTACCTGTATTGTAAATGCAGGTCGGGTTTTTCATTGTTGCTATGGTGAAAATTGTAGAACATTAGATGACGAGCCACCCATTTGGATTTCCTGGATTTCCAGTTAGATTGAGAACTTTTAACTCTGAAGTTCTGAGAAGTTCATGCAGTAGAACTGTTACCAACAAAGGAATTAGCAGAGAGTGGACAACATTTTTTGTTGCTTTGCTGATTTTGAAAGACTACATGGATTGCCGAACTGGTTGCACTTGATATACATACACTGATAAATGCACACACCAACATTAATAAAAAAAAAAATGGTTTTATTTAATTTTGTTTATACACCAGCTATATTCTATTGTTACTCTGCACAATATTTTCTACTAAAGCTTGTGAATTTGTCTATTCGTTGTGTTACATGATCTTACTTGAACCTCTTACAAACCTAGTGCTTGTGTATTTGCCTATAGAAGGGTTACACATCCAATGTCTTTCCTTGGCACAATATTACACCTTAAAAAATTGATTTATTAGGGTTTTCTTTGTTCTTCTGGTTATTTGGGTTTTAACTTTTTAATGAATTAGTAAAAATTTACAATAAGTAATGCATTGAGTATCAATAAATAACAATGAACATCATTACAACATTTATTAGGAATATTTATAAATATACACTACAGTTCAAAAGTGTAGGGTTAGTAAGAATTTTATATATTTTTTATTTTATTTTTAAAGAAGTCTCTTAGGTTGAACAACACTTAATTTATTTGCTCAAAAATACAGTAAAAACAGTAATACTGTGAAGTATTGTTATAATTTAAAATAACAGTTTTATGTGGTTTTTGAATAAAAATATTACGTAAAATAAATAAATATTAATTAGACTGTCTCTGAACCTTTGAACAGAAGTGTATTTTTTATTCACTGCTAATACATTAATGTTAATCTTAAATACCTGTATAAATGTTAAAATTGTGTATTCAGAAATCAACATATCTACATTAATAAATGGTACATGCAGTATGAAGTACTGTTGATTGTTAGTTCATGAAGCTTAATACATTAACTTATGTTAACAAATTGAACCTTATTATAAAGTGTTACTAATGCCTTCAAGGATAACTTCTTATGCCTGTGTTTTGAAGCACCACATTATACTGGAAACAATGTTAGCATGCAGAGACTCTTAGGACCATGGTGTGTTCTCTTTGAGCCTGACGAAACCAGCATGGCGTAGTTTAATTCCAGGCTGCAACATAGGTGCAGAGGTCTTGTCTGGTTCCCGTGGTCTTGTGCCGATGGTCGTTGAGGTGATGAGGTCTTCGCAGGGGATCTGTCTCCGGAGTTCATCTAGTTGACATGGTCTCCGCTGACATTCAGGGCTGTAGAGGTCATCTCTAAGTGCTGACCCACCATCTGATCTGGATAAAGACTGGATCTGTATGTTTACGGTGACCTCGGAATAAGAATGAAAGAGACTAATATTAGCATGTATGCCATTCTTTTTATGATGTAGCGAGTACATCGGGTGTTATAGGAAGTGTCCCCAGTTCTGGTTGACCTAATTAATGCAGCCTAACAATCCTTTAATGGATTTAAATTATAGATATGCGATAGTGTATTATGTGTATGCCAAGTTAAAGAGATGGGTCTTTAATCTAGATTTAAACTGACATAGTGTGTCTGCCTCCCGAACAACACTAGGTAGATTGCTCCAGAGTTTGATCGCTAAATAGGAAAATTATCTGGCACCCGCAGTTGATTTTGATATTCTAGGTATTATCAAATGTCCAGAGTTTTGAGATCGCGGCAGACATGAAGGAATATAATACGATAAGAGCTCGCTCAAATATTTAGGAGCTAAACCATTCAGGGCTTTATAAGTAATTAGCAAGATTTTAAAATGTATTCATTGTTCAATAGGGAGCCAGTGCAGAGTTGACAGAACCGGGCTAATATGGTCCTACTTCCTGGTTCTAGTAAGAACTCTAGCTGCTGCATTTTCCACCAACCAATTTTTATGAATTAATGAAACGCCTTTGTCCGTGTTCACTCCATCTCGAATCACGCTCACGGAAAGCACTTAAGAAACAGTGTCTCTTCCGCGGCTCGGTACGCTAGAGACTGTATGACATTCACGTTACATGATTTGACTGATTTTTACGAAGAAAGGGTGACAGCGCAACGCATTAAAATAAATGAACATTCATGTTTTTATAACCGCTGGCCAAATTAAAAAACTAAACTAAAATTAAATCATCTTTTTAGAGCAAGGGGGCCCCTGGTGTTTCGGGGGCTCTAAGCAGCTTGCGTACTTTGCGTATAGGGAGAATTGGCTCTGCTTAAGACAAATAAATTAAAAGATATTATAAACATTATAACAGTAACTTCTGTGGAGCTTCTTTGAAACAATGCATATTTTGAAAGGTAATATACAAATAAATTTGACTTGCCTGTCTCTGATGTAGCGAATCAGCTCAAAGGGGAAATATGAATAATTAATCATAACTAGTTATAATTAATTATACATATTTAGATCCGCTGTATGTATTTACTTGACCTCTCAGGGTCAACTGTCTGTCAATTCTAAGAACGTTCATTTCCTGGTTAAGGGAAATAACTTTCTTACTGTACAATACTACTCATGTACTAGCATGTAGCAGAAATCTGCATGATTAGGGACTACGATTATGAGCAAACAATGAACAACCTCAGGTGTGATACAAGTAAGACTTCATTAACTACATAAACACTTAAACTAGTCTAACATACACCTACACATACACACACACACATATACATTGTTATAGGAACAGGATTAAAGCTTAGGCAGTAAAGATAAGAGAAATAAAGCATGAAGCTATGGGACCATTGGATATTCAGCAGATCTACAGCCTGAAGGAAACATCAGATTCTTAGTTCAAACACACCTTTGTAAAAAGGTGCAAATTATACTTAATGAATCAATTAATAAGACTAACAGCCCGAGGCCTGGCGCAAACTTAGGGTGCCCTTAGGAGCATTGTAGCTCACATCTTCTCAGAATCTAACAGAACCACCGACTGAAGGCGGGTCACTGATGTGAGGCCTTTAAGGCCTGACAAGATTCACGCCTCTCAGGATGAGCTTGTCTAATGAGAAAGGCTGAAATTCTTTTGGAAATACTGGGGAGTTTTATGACCCTTTGTGTGAAAGCATGGTAATTTGCATATGGAACTTGAATCGAAATTACTAAAGATTCTCAGAACACGAATAGATTGCCTATGTACCAACATATACTGTAATATACACTCTCGTTTAAATCATCAGAAGACGAATTCATAGGATTACATATAGGTAAGATGACAGGAATGAATGGTTCCATCATAAGCCTGCATAAAACAGTATACAATATCAAAGACAACATACAAGGACAGTAACAACATACACAATGACCTGAAGGATATGTGTGTTCATTCAAAGAAAGGTTTTCCTATGAATTAATTAGAGAAGAGTCCATTTTTACTGTGCATTGTGTCTTTCCTATGGAAAATGTAGTGAGTTTCTCTACCCACATTCCTTTGGGCAATAAAACCAGTGATATCAGCATTGGTTGCCATGGAATCAGAGGCCTGTTCGTTCGCAGACATCCTGGCATCCAGCATGTTTATTGGGTGAGGGGTCTGTGATTATTTGTTAATCTAATGAATAATTGATTTGTTAAATCAAATGAAAAATGGTGTGTCTGATTGGTCCAGACGCTACACTGACAAACGATACATTCATTCCCAATTAATAGTAGTACAGAAGCTGCACATAGTTACAATAATATGAATCTGCTAAATTTTGTGGTACAATTTGAGCTACCAATCTTTGGAGATAAACCTGCTGATAATTCATTAAATAATGATGAAGTGTCATTTGCTTTTCTTAAGATCTACAGTGAACAAGCTGTTCACAGTGGAAGTGACATAATTATGCAATGTGACGCAAACATCCCGTTTCATGCTTATTTCAACCCTCTCCTCTCTTTTATGCCTCACTGGACAATTGTGGCCATTTATTTTGTTCTTCGCATATTTTCAGATTCAAAATAGGCAATTTTATTTTGATAGCAATTTGTATGTAAAGTGAGAGCCTCATGCATTCTGATATCTGCCTTCTTGCTGTTTGCTGATGCAGCTTTTATTTCCAGAATAATCCATGACATCCCCTCTGTGAATTGTGGATCTTTGAGCTTTGAGGGTGTTTTAAACAGATAGCTAATTTTTCAGTGAAAATATGAGGCATTTTCCAAGGCAAACCTCATTTTTAATTCACTATTCTCTTGACTCTGTTTCTCTTTAATACAACTGGCAATTGTGAATATGCAATCTTGCAAAGAAAAATGTAATTGCTTCCTAACTTTTGTCACTTCCTCTCTCTTTCCTTTTTCTTCTAAATTATTTTCATCTGTTATTTATGGTAGTATTAAGCCAAAAGCATCTGTTGCCTCTGAGAATTTATGATGCATTACTTCAATGGCTGAGGGCAAGTCATTCTGTCTGATGAAACATACTTCAGATCATCAATTAGAGTTGTGGAGTGGAGCCTGATTGGGGCAAAATGCTAAAATTTCACTCATTTAATAAATCAAGACAAATCATTTTATTATGGATGTAAACACTAGGAATTACAGAGGCCAAAATTGTTTCACCACCTTTTATGTATTGATTTCATGGACTGGTTAAAAGGCCTGAAGACCTTGAGAGGTCTTGTTATCAACTGGTGAAGTTTCTACTCAACACTTTGTGGTCTTAATAACTTGCTCTTACTTAATAAAAATTCATCTGCAGTTCTGTGGTTTCCATGATGCATGAAAGTCTTTTCAATCCTCCGCTGTGTGCTCAAATCTGAGCAAGCCTGTAAACATGCATCCTTCAAGAAACTTCCCTACAGCAATTTATGTTCTATCAATAATTAAGTGACACAAATTCGATGAAGAAATTTGAAAATATATAAACAGATCTATAAAACAGATGTAAAATTGCTCACACAGAGTTGTTTTCACTTCCCAGCAAATACATAATTAATCCTAAAACGGTGTCCTGCTGATGCATGTCAGACTCAGTTCCATGTCTTGTGTTGTGTTTTTCCTCCCCCACGTGCTCCATGTTTATGATTATGCCCATATTTAGTTTTCCTGTTCCTGTTCCCATTTGAGTTCCATTAGTTTCAGCTGTGTTCCTTTAATCTCCTCGTTAATTCCTTGATTAGTTCCATAATTTAAGCCCTGTGTGTTTCCATGTCCAGTGTCCGGAATTGTTCATCTTACCCCAGTGCTACGTGTGCTTTCCTGGTGTTTTGTTCAATAAAGTTCTATAATGATTGGAATCTCCTACGTCTCCGTATCTCCTCGCTCCAGCACAGTAGGCACGCATGACAGAATTCTGGACCAAAAACAGTAAGCGGTGCCCCTTCTCCCATGGTTTTGTTTTTTCCGTTTTTCTCCCCGCGGCATGAGAACCGCCCTGCTGTCAAGCCCGCCAGCCGCTCCGAAGACAAGCCCTCCGGCAGCTCCGAAATAAAGCCCACCGGCCACTCCGAAGACAAGGCCGCTGGCGACGCCGTTGTCAAGTCAGCCGGCCGCGGATCCCACAAGCCCGCTGACCGCTCCTGAGTCAAGTTTGCCGGCCGCTCCAAAGTCAAGCCCACCGGCCACCACAGAGCTCACTCCAGTGTCGGCTCCAGTCCCAGAGCTCGCTCCAGTGTCAGCTCCAGCCCCCAAGTTTAGCCCAGTGAGGGCTCCAGTCCCCGAGTTTAGCCCAGTGAGGACTCCAGTCCCCGAGTTTAGCTCAGAGAAGACTCCAGTCCCCGAGTTTAGCCCAGAGAAGGCTCCAGTCCCTGAGTATAGCACAGAAAGGGCTCCAGTTCCCATGTCAAGCCCAGGGAGGGCCACTGTTCCCAAGTTAGGCCTACGGAGGGCCGAGTGGCGAGGCCAAGGCCACGGAGGCCGTCCAACCATGGCCTTCAGAGTTCCCTGCTCCGCCGTGGCCTCCTGAACTGTCTGATCCGCCATGGCCTTCTGAGCTGCCTGTTCCGCCCGGGCTCCCCAAGCTCCCTGTTCCACCATGGCCTCCTGATCTGCCTGCTCCACCATGGCTTCCTAGTCTGCCTGCTCCGCCATGGCTCCCCGAGCTGCCTGATCTGCCAATGCGCCCCAAACGGATACCGCTCTGGAGGTGCCCACCCCCCCTCCCCATTGGATATTGTGTGACGCGAGGACACACCTTCCGGGAGGGGGGAGTAATGTCAGACTCTGTTCCATGTCTTGTGTTGTGTTTTTCTTCCCCCATATGCTCCATGTTTATGATTATGCCCATATTTGGTTTTCCTGTTCCTGTTCCCATTTAAGTTCCATTAGTTTCAGCTTTGTTCCTTTAATCTCCTCGTTAATTCCTTGATTAGATCCATAATTTAAGCCATGTGTGTTTCCATGTCCAGTGTCCGGAATTGCTCGTCTTACCCCAGTGCTTTGTGTGCTTTCCTGGTTTTTTGTTCAATAAAGTTCTGTAATGATTGGAATCTCCTACGTCTCTGCTTCTCCTCGCTCCAGCACAGTAGGCACGCATGACAATGCATCATATAGGGCTGCAGTTAACAAGTAAACACAGTAAAAGGAATGGTATATTTTAAAATAATATATTGTGATGTATCAATTATCCTGCTACACACTTTTAACCATGTTAGCGGATGACAAATAAGAAATATATATATATATATATAAAATTAAATTTTTAATTTTTGCACAAGATGAAAATAGCTTACACTCTTCATCCAGACAATTCAAATATTAATTCAAAACAAAAAGTTATCATTATTTTTAATTACATTTAGGACCATGTAATTAAAAATAATGATTTTTACTTATCTGACAGATTTACATTTTATGTACATTATAAGAAAAAAAAAGTAAAATAAAACCATAAAATATTATCATTATTTCCTTCAACAGCTTGGCTATTAACAGTATAAACTGTTTTGTTTAATAAAATTGAAGGTGATTCCCTTTCATGGGAACTTTGAACTGCGTCCTCTAGGGGTCGCTATGGGGAACACCGTCGTGACCCGTGTCTGAAGCATACATTGAAAAAACACCAACTCATTGGCCGGCGACAGCCATGACGTCACTACCGGTGCGACTATAGTATAAATAAGCGCCAGGAGCACACATCATTCTCTTCTTCGTCTTCATTGACTGTTCTGTTTGAAGCGTGCATTTCCAAGGAAAAAGTAAGAGCTATCTCTATTCATTATGGCGAGCACTAGCAGAACATTTAGATGGTGTGTGCCTTCGTGTCATCGCTATTTGACACCAGATGATACACACGATCTATGTGTTGCTTGTTTGGGCGAAGAGCACGCACGCGATGTCCTCGAGGGGGCAATCTGGGTGCATTGCGAGCGTTTTCCAATGAAAAAGCTCCGTTCTCGTTTGCCTCTCTTTTCGAGTTAAGAGGAGCAGCCATCTGCTTTCCGCGGTTCAGGACCCGCCACTGCTGAGGCAAGGAGGAGAATGAGCTCGTGGGGATCTCAGGTGGACCTCGCCGATGATTTTAAAGAGGGGCTTTCCCTCTCGCGCTTATCGGCGGCGGGCAATAGACAGCTGCTGGAGGATGATGTTCTCTCTTTAACATCATCTGATCCAGGGGCCAGTGCTCTGCTGGGTTTAGCCCAGGAAGAGCAGGAAATGGATGAAGAGAGCGAAGAAGCTGACTGGTCTACCGTATCTGGGTCGCCCTGAGGGGCTTCCCGATCACCAGGATATCCCCTCTTGCTGAGGCATCGAGCGGGAGGTATAGGTGGCATTACGAGAACCTTCCTGTGTAAATGCTGTCTCGGGCAGAGCGCCCCTCACCTTTGAGGGTTGTATTTGAGCTTGCCTCTCCCGTTTGGCCCAGTACTTCCGGGTATCTGTAAACAGATGCTCGGAAAACTCTAAAATCCAAATATTATGGTAAGTGCACACGTTAAGCTTTGTGCACTTTTCTACAAATCCACATAAGTGGTAAGTGTGCACGTTATGCTTTGCGCACAATCTAAAATCCACATAGCTGGTAAGTGTGCACATTATGCTTTGCCCACTTTTCTAAAATCATGTATGGTAGGGGTTACACTTTATTGACCTCATTCCCTTTCTCTGAGTTGGTTAGATCCCGGTTGCTTGGGCTCCACTCAACTAGTGTGTCTCTGTCGACACACTTTGGAAGCATCGCTCCCCTCAACAGTGAGGGTTATTATGAGTGTGGTGCTTTCTTTTGAGCGTTAATCCTCTCTGAGGAGTTGGATTCTTCACTCCATGGGCTGTCCTTGTGGTAGTTTGAGCAGTGCTCCCCTTTTATCAAAGGGTTACCTGGAATGAGCAACGTTATTCCTTTGAATTCGGAGTTCTCCTCTCACATGAGAAGTTTGAGTTCTCTGCTTCTCCAGAGCACCTGGAACCAGCAGCATCAGGTGGATTAGGCCCTTCCTCTGCCTCCCTGATGCGCTGAGTGTTTGGCTAGCTTGCAGTATGCTTACCCTTCTGATTTTACAATCATGCTGCAGGTCGAGCCCCCTCTCGGGAGAGCTGGGTTTGTGCTCCCTCAGCCAAGGTAAACTACTGCTAGCCGTTCCAGCATTGGAACATGCTGTTTGTCGAGCCCCCTTCTTGCCTGAGAACTAGGTGTGTTGCTCCCACAGCTAAATACATTATTGCTAGCTGTTGCAGCTTTGGAACATGCTGCAGGTCGAGCCCCCTTCTTGGATTGAGAACTGGGTGTGTTGCTCCCTCAGCT
>NW_015505558.1:755807-761507 GCF_001515645.1 Sinocyclocheilus grahami | reverse complement strand
CCCTTCCTCTGCCTCCCTGATGCGCTGAGTGTTTGGCTAGCTTGCAGTATGCTTACCCTTCTGATTTTACAATCATGCTGCAGGTCGAGCCCCCTCTCGGGAGAGCTGGGTTTGTGCTCCCTCAGCCAAGGTAAACTACTGCTAGCCGTTCCAGCATTGGAACATGCTGTTTGTCGAGCCCCCTTCTTGCCTGAGAACTAGGTGTGTTGCTCCCACAGCTAAATACATTATTGCTAGCTGTTGCAGCTTTGGAACATGCTGCAGGTCGAGCCCCCTTCTTGGATTGAGAACTGGGTGTGTTGCTCCCTCAGCTGAATAATTGCTAGCTGTTCCACCATTGGAACATGCTGTAGGTTGAGCTCCCTCTCGTTGAGAGCTGGATGTTGCCCTTTAAGGAATCTATTCCTGATTCCAAGCCTTGAGCTCTACCCCAGACCCAGGAGTCTGGCCCTAACAGGTAAGTATTTTGGGGTATGTAGCCTAGGCCTTTGGCCGTAGGGAATAACGTCACTGACAGCCGTCTAACGTCCTGGGGGCGACTCCAATAGCAATATGGTAGAGTTGGTACTTAGTGCTCACCATGGTTCTGGCATGCACTCCCCTCAGCCTGGTGGCATGGGCATACCGTTCCCCATAGCGAACCCTAGAGGACGCAGTTCGAAGTTCCCATGAAAGGGAATGTCTCAGGTTACTTATGTAACCATGGTTCCCTGAGTAGGGAATGAGACACTGTGTCCTCTAGGTTTCTTGCCATGCTGCGGACGCAAGCTTCAGACGAAGAAGTGAATGATGTGTGCTCCCGGCGCTTATTTATACTATAGTCGCACCGGTAGTGACGTCATGGCTGTCGCCGGCCAACGAGTTGGTGTTTTTTCAGTGTATGCTTCAGAAACGGGTCACGACGAGGCGTTCCCCATAGCAACCCCTAGAGGACGCAGTGTCTCGTTCCCTACTCAGGGAACCGTGGTTACATAAGTAACCTGAGACGTTTTTTATGACTCTGGTTTACAGCATGGGTATTTCTGGTTCACCAGTAAATTGTTTTTGATGTTACACAAACATTACATCAGCAAAAAGCCAGGCACTAACGCAAGTCAGGGTAATGTAATGGGAAAACATGCTTTCTCTTTCTCCCCAGAATATCTAATGCTAGTGTGAGTTGTTCACAGTCATGTTAGGGGTTACCTGGATGACCATGGCGAAGATGTGTTCATCTCTCCTCAGAAATGAACCCTTTTCCCTGATTTACTAAAGCGTCTGATGTTTGAGTCTAGACTCTCTTCATTAGGGACTGGAGGAGGCAGATTCAGTCTCAAATTATTGCTTGGACTTAGACTCGCAGGACATATACATACTGTATAAACATATACATATATCTCAGGTAAAGCTAACCCTCGGCAGCTTTATTTTTGCATCACAGTCAGCATGGTAAGCCATTTTTTTTGCATGAGCATATATCTGACAGCTAATTATTTCTGTGGACTGGTATTTGTTTCAGAGATGCAACATCTCAACAGTAATATTGCTATCCACTCCAGATACAGTAAATGGGGGTTTAATGGTACATTTGACAAGGATACTTAAAGGTGCCAAGAGACTCTGCTGTAAGAGCCTTGCATCCCTGACAGGAAGGCCATAGTTCAAATCAAATCAGGGAACATTCAGTGACCACTATCATTGTGCCCTTGAACAAGGCTTTCAGGTATATATGACTGTCTCTGTGCTGTAATGCCTCACTTCTCGTTCTTATTACATTACAGACAACAATAAAGAATGTCGTCATCCAAAATAATGTGAACAGTGGAGAATGAGGAATATTTTATATCAATCAATAAATCAATCAAAATGAAGACACACTTTATTTGCAATAACACATGGTATACGTGGATAGAGACCACATGCATGCACAAATATTTGCCTTCTACCTCTGCAAAACATTCCCTCTCTCCAAATTCACAACAGCTAACCACAGCAAAATAATGTTCCCCTTATAAAATTTTCACTTCGAACCCAGCACTTTTTATTTCTACACATAGTTGTTTATTTAACTATTTATTTATTTTTAGGAACTGGGAAATTGCATGAGCCGAGATGCCTGCTTGCCATTTTTGTGCACAGTTCACCAATTCTTCCACCCTCGTTTCTGCTGTGCTGCAGATCTGGATGCATGCGCCATGTTTTGTTCTCAATAATACATGTTGTTTCTATTCGATGCATTGCATGCTGAGGTCTCACTGAAAAAGCACTCTGGGAGCGGGTGCAGAGGATGTGGGGTAGTTTAGTTATTTTGGGTTAGTCCTGGAATAGTACATAAATGTTGTTTATTTTACAGTTTGTTTTGAAGGCATGATGAAACTGAAATAGCGACTTTTTTTCTGTATTGTGACATACATTGTAAGAATAACATCTTAAGAAAAAACTGCAACATTTTACTGAGAACCTTTACACAACTTATATGCATAACTGAATTGTTCACAATAATATTAATAACATGGATTTAGAAAATAGTTTGGGTGATTTTTTGTTTCTAAAGAAATACAAGATATGTAAAAACAGTAAGAGTTGTATGGTAGTACAGTATATGCTAAATCATTTATTCATATAATAAGGTGAAAAAAGTGAAACAAGTCATTCACAGCCGAATCATGGCTTATTATCCTTTATTTACAATCTACTAAGAGAGAGCTAGAAAGAGTGTTTAAACATCATACAATATGTAAAGTAAAGGTCTATGTTTTTTGTCCTTTTTTCAACAGCTGAGTGTAATTTTAATTACATAAAGCTAAAACAACAGTCATAAGCCAGATTTTTGTTCAAATATCCTTGTTCAGGATTGTTCGGTTCAAAAACACAGATTACCTCACAAACTAAACAGATTCACTCACACAGTCCATATCTAGACAAGAGGTAGTCTGACCATTTTATTATATTATTTTATTTTAATTGTTATATAGTTTTTATCTTCTTCTTCTTATTATTATTATTATTATTATTATTATTTGAATAATATTTTTAGACATTTGTTTAGGTGGAAGGTAAATCTGATATTCAATCGCTTTATTTTAACATGCCTGCAATACTGCTAGCTCAGTGGGGGGAAAGAAAGGTAGAACTGTCACTATAAAAAATTGCACAGGCAACAACAAAGAAATAACTATTGCTACTTTTATGTGCAATATGTTTCCATGTTCATGCAGTCTTATGCGGAGACTCCCCGTAGGACCATTGTAAATATCTCATACGAGAAGATACATACATATATTCCAAATAGTAATTCATAGTCAAGTCAAGTCAAGTTTATTTGTACAGTGCTTTTCACGATACAAATCATTGCAAAGCAACTTTACAGCAAATTAAGTTTCTAAAATATATGTAGTGGTAGCTTATCAGTGGTGACTGTCAGTTAATGTACATATGGCACAAATGTACTGAAAAATCAATTTAAGACGTAATAAAACAGACGATGAACACTATTAACAGCAATTATTATATGATGCAATCAAACTTATAGCAAAATGTGGTAGTTCTGTATGTTGTTTCAGGGTTGGCATCATCTGAGGTCCTCTGAGGGGTTGGCATCATCTCTTCTCAGGTGTTCTGGATCCAGACTGAAGTTTGTGTAAATCCTAGTTACCACGGGATGTCAATCTGATCCTGATTAAACCAGAAAAATTTAAAATAAATGAACAAAAACCATTTTTTTAAGTTTGGGCTCCTAAACATTAGATCACTCTCACCCAAAGCAGTTATTGTAAATGAAATGATCACAGATAATCATTTTGATGTACTCTGCTTAACCTGGCTAAAACCTATTGATTATATTGGTCTAAATGAGTGTACTCCACCAAGCTACTGTTATAAGCATGTGCCCCATCAGACTGGTCATGGTGGCGGTGTTGCAACAATATATAGTGATATTCTCAATGTTACTCAGAAGACAGGATACAGGTTTAACTCATTCGAAATACTAATGCTTAATGTTACACTGTCAGATATGCAAAAGAAATCTATCGTATCTCTTGCTCTGGCTACTGTGTATAGACCACCAGGGCCGTATACAGATTTCCTAAAAGAATTTGCAGATTTCCTCTCAGACCTATTGATTACTGTTGATAAAGCGCTAATTGTCAGAGATTTTAAAAGCGATGATGTTACTGACCATTTCCTTGTATCGTGCATGATGCGTATTACTGATATTAACTATATGGCTCCGCGTTATCATCCTGGCAGAACTATTGTTCCAGCTACCAAAGACAGATTCACAAATAACCTGCCTGATTTATCTCAACTGCTCTGTGTACCAATAAGTACACATGAACTAGACGAAATAACTAGCAACATGGGCACTATCTTCTCTAATACATTAGAAGCTGTTGCCCCCATCAAATTGAAAAAGGTTAGAGAAAAACGTACTGCGCCATGGTACAACAGTAATACCCATTCTCTCAAGAAAAAAACTCGTAGTCTTGAGTGCAAATGGAGAAAAACTAACTTGGAAGTTTTTAGAATTGCATGGAAAAACAGTATGTCCAGCTATAGACCGGCTCTAAAAGCTGCCAGGGCCGAGCATACATATGTAATGCTTCATACAAGCAGTACTTTGCTTTGTGCACTTTGAACACTTGTAATACTCTTTCCTACTGCAGAAGTCCCCTCATATTATCTTGTAACCAAGGATATTTTAGCCAAACAAAAGGAAGTGTATCGAACTCAGACATTAACAAAAATCAATTAAAAGGCACTTTACAGTACTTGTCTTCTTGACCACAAATTCATAGATCACACCAAGGACGATAACTAAAAAGATAATGACAAAATTGTAATAATCATTCTTACTCTGTAAGAATTTTGAAATCCACAGTTCAATAATGACACAGAGGAATGATATTGTCACAAATTCAGCCTATGTGGCTCCCTCCGATCACCACCAGAGGGAACCATCACCGGAGTACTGAGCGATCCCTTCGGACTCCAGTTCCCACAATGCCCCATGCCAGAGTCTAATCACCTGCACAGGTGTTTCCTATTGCCCGGTCTATTTAAACGGTGCCTTCCCTGCTCTCATTGCGAAGTCTTGTTTTGCCTTGCAGACATTTCTGAGCGGTTTCCCTGTGTTGTGTACCTGTTGATTACCTGGACTGTTTACCCGTTTACGATTGCTTGCTGCCTACCTATTCTGACCGTCCCTGCCAATCATTCCATTGATTGTCTGCCGCCTGCCTCGACCCTTATTATGAACACTGTTTACGATTCGGCCCAGCCTTCGTTGTTTCTAACGCCAGTTAACGATTTATGCCTGTATGACCTGCCTTGTGAACTAATAAATCTGCACATGGATCCTAACGCCACTGCCTCTCTGTTACAGAAGACTTCGCCAGAAATTGATCCAGCAGCGTTCTACCACTTCACCACAGAGGTATCTGCTCAAGCATCGGTTCTGACCACACACCAGCAACAATTAAGCCGACTTACCACGCTAACGGAAGAAATGGTAAAGACCTTGCAAGCCCTTCGTCTGCAAGCACCCGAAGCTCACGCCCCTCCTTCGAATCCACCGCTTCAAGCCCCGGTTTCACTTACCTCCACCGCCAGCCCTCATTTGGCGTTCCCCGAGAAGTTTGATGGCTCATCCTCAAAATGTAAGGGTTTCTTACTCCAATGTTCCATGTTTGTTCATCAACAACCCATGTTGTATTCCAC
>NW_015505558.1:727699-737745 GCF_001515645.1 Sinocyclocheilus grahami | reverse complement strand
CCATTTCCTTGTATCGTGCATGATGCGTATTACTGATATTAACTATATGGCTCCGCGTTATCATCCTGGCAGAACTATTGTTCCAGCTACCAAAGACAGATTCACAAATAACCTGCCTGATTTATCTTAACTGTTCTGTGTACCAATAAGTACACATAAACTAGACGAAATGACTAGCAACATGGGCACGATCTTTTCTAATACATTAGAAGCTGTTGCCCCCATCAAATTGAAAAAGGTTAGAGAAAAACGTCCTGCGCCATGGTACTACAGTAATACCCATTCTCTCAAGAAAAAAACTCGTAGTCTTGAGTGCAAATGGAGAAAAACTAACTTGGAAGTTTTTAGAATTGCATGGAAAAACAGTATGTCCAGCTATAGACCGGCTCTAAAAGCTGCCAGGGCCGAGCATACATATGTAATGCTTCATACAAGCAGTACTTTGCTTTGTGCACTTTGAACACTTGTAATACTCTTTCCTACTGCAGAAGTCCCCTCATATTATCTTGTAACCAAGGATATTTTAGCCAAACAAAAGGAAGTGTATCGAACTCAGACATTAACAAAAATCAATTAAAAGGCACTTTACAGTACTTGTCTTCTTGACCACAAATTCATAGATCACACCAAGGACGATAACTAAAAAGATAATGACAAAATTGTAATAATCATTCTTACTCTGTAAGAATTTTGAAATCCACAGTTCAATAATGACACAGAGGAATGATATTGTCACAAATTCAGCCTATGTGGCTCCCTCCGATCACCACCAGAGGGAACCATCACCGGAGTACTGAGCGATCCCTTCGGACTCCAGTTCCCACAATGCCCCATGCCAGAGTCTAATCACCTGCACAGGTGTTTCCTATTGCCCGGTCTATTTAAACGGTGCCTTCCCTGCTCTCATTGCGAAGTCTTGTTTTGCCTTGCAGACATTTCTGAGCGGTTTCCCTGTGTTGTGTACCTGTTGATTACCTGGACTGTTTACCCGTTTACGATTGCTTGCTGCCTACCTATTCTGACCGTCCCTGCCAATCATTCCATTGATTGTCTGCCGCCTGCCTCGACCCTTATTATGAACACTGTTTACGATTCGGCCCAGCCTTCGTTGTTTCTAACGCCAGTTAACGATTTATGCCTGTATGACCTGCCTTGTGAACTAATAAATCTGCACATGGATCCTAACGCCACTGCCTCTCTGTTACAGAAGACTTCGCCAGAAATTGATCCAGCAGCGTTCTACCACTTCACCACAGAGGTATCTGCTCAAGCATCGGTTCTGACCACACACCAGCAACAATTAAGCCGACTTACCACGCTAACGGAAGAAATGGTAAAGACCTTGCAAGCCCTTCGTCTGCAAGCACCCGAAGCTCACGCCCCTCCTTCGAATCCACCGCTTCAAGCCCCGGTTTCACTTACCTCCACCGCCAGCCCTCATTTGGCGTTCCCCGAGAAGTTTGATGGCTCATCCTCAAAATGTAAGGGTTTCTTACTCCAATGTTCCATGTTTGTTCATCAACAACCCATGTTGTATTCCACGGACGATAGTGGCATCGCATTCGTCTGTTCGCTTCTCACTGGAAGGGCGTTGGAGTGGGCTACCGCGGTGTGGAGTGAGTATCAGACTGTTTTCCCTTCCTTCTCGGCCTTCATCCAGCAGTTTAAGGAGGTGTTCGAACATCCCGCTGATGGAAAGGAGGGGGGTGAGCAGCTGTTATCGTTACACCAGGGCAGAGGTTCGGCGTTGGATTACGCTCTCTCGTTCCGCACTCTCGCTGCACAAACAGGGTGGCCGGAGGTTCCTCTCAAACTACACTCTGAACATGGAACTGCAGTCTGAATTGGCCTGTCGAGAGGAGGGGAGATCCTTAAATCAATTTATCGAACTGGCCATTCGGATTGACAACCTCCTTCGCTCTCGTCGTCAGACTCGGCTCTCTTCGGCTTCGGTTGGTGCGTCATTGCCAATTACTGACACCGAACCCATGCAGATCGACTTTACTCATCTGAAAGGAGAGGAGAGAGAGAGACGCATTCGCCAGAATCTGTGCCTATACTGTGGACTATCTGGACACATAAGAGCTTCCTGTCCCACTCGGCCACCTCGCAATCTTTCTCTGGTGAGTCCGAATTTCAGTACTTCCACTGCTTTAGAGATTCCAGTCATCTTAAAATTTAAAGGCCAGATCACTGAGGCTATGGCTTTAATTGACTCAGGGGCTGCAGGAAATTTCATTGATGCTAGTTTTTCCAAAACTAATAATAATAATACTCCTCTTGTTCCTTGTACATCTCATTTGGCAGTGGCAGTGCTAGATGGCCGGCCGCTGGGCACTGGCCAAATCCAATTCACTACCACAGACCTTCAATTATGCACTGGAGCTCTTCACACCGAACTTATCCGCCTCTTCGTATTTCAATCTCCATGAACACCTATCATTCTGGGACTGCCTTGGCTAGAGCAGCACAACCCCTCTATCTCATATCCGAAGGACAGATTACACAGTGGTCAGAGTCCTGTCGTCAGAATTGTCTCAACGCTACTCCGATCAGAAAGGAGAGGGATTTCACACCTGTCTGTCAGCTTCCTGCAGAGTACCACGATCTCATGGAGGCCTTCAGTAAGATAAAGGCTTCTCAATTACCTCCTCATAGACTGAGTGACTGTGCCATCGAGCTCCAACCTGGTTCACATCCTCCCAAGGGGAGAGTCTTCCCCTTATCTCAACCTGAAGCTGAGGCTATGAGGTACTATATCGAGGAGAAACTCGCTAAGGGTTTTATCAGACCATCCACATCACCTGCCTCTGCGGGGTTTTTTTGTTAAGAAGGATGGAGGCCTCCATCCTTGCATTGATTACCAAGGGCTCAACGACATCACTATTAAGTTTCGCTACCCCTTGCCCCTAGTCCCTTCAGCTCTGGAGCAACTCCGAAAGGCAAGATATTTCACCCAGCTGGATCTGCGCAGTGCTTACAACCTCATTCGCAATCCCTGAGGGTGATGAATGGAAGACTGCGTTCTCTACCACAACTGGGCACTACGAGTATTTTGTTATGCCGTTCGGCCTTGCCAACAGTCCTTCAGTGTTCCAGGCCTTCATCAATGATGTGTTCAGAGACATGTTAAATCACTGGGTCATTGTTTACATTGACGACATCCTAATTTGCTCAGAGTCATACGAGGATCATGTCAAGCAGGTCCAGGCAGTCTTACAACGTCTCATCAGCCACCAGCTATATGCCAAAACCGAGAAGTGTGAGTTTCATCAGGAGACAGTATCATTCCTCGGATACGTGATCAGCTCAGGAGGGGTGGCCATGGACGACAAGAAGGAACGAGCCGTTGTCGACTGGCCTCTACCTACCACCTTAAAAGAACTACAACGCTTTCTAGGATTTGCCAACTTCTATCGGAGATTCATTCGTAACCTAAGCACAGTGGCAGCTCCCATGACTTCTATGACTAAGAAGGGTAGTCAGCGCCTCGAATTGTCCTCAGCAACCCGTTCAGCCTTCCAGACGCTCAACGAGAGATTTACAACCACACCCATCTTGTACCATCCCGACACAGAACGAGAGTTCATTGTGGAGGTGAACGCATCCAGCACGGGCATTGGGGCAGTTCTCTCTCAACGACATGGTAACCCACCTAAGTTATACCCCTGCACCTTTTATTCCCGCAAACTCAATTCCACCAAGCAGAATTACGATGTGGGCAACCGAGAACTTCGTGCCATGAAGGTCACCTTTGAGGAGTGGCGTCACTGGCTCGAGGGAGCCAAACACCCCTTTGTTGTACTCACCGATCACCGCAATCTGGAATATCTGAAATCAGCCAAAAGACTCAATCATAGACAGGCAATATGGTCTCTGTTCTTCACCAGATTCAACTTCACAATAACCTACCGTCCAGGCTCGCAAAACACAAAGGCGGATGCCCTATCTTGACTCTATGAATCAACCACAATGTCTCCCAGTCAGGAATCCATCATTCCGTCTACCATCATTCTCGCACCAGTTCAATGGGACATAATGACTGAGATCACAGACACCCAGGGCAACGAACCACCTCCAGCCGAAACCCCACCTAATCTCACATACGTACCGCAAACTCTACGACAAAGAGTCATCCAGCTAGTTCACTGAACTCCCGGCTCCGGACACCCAGGTATAGCAGCTACACTTCAGTTACTAAATAATCGCTTCTGGTGGCCCACGCTGCAAGCAGAGACAATCGCCTTCATCCGAGACTGTGCAACCTGCAACATAACCAAATCCTCTCATCAACTACCTGCTGGTCTCTTACAACCATTACCTATCCCACAACGCCCCTGGTCCCACATAGCCATCGACTTCATAACAGATCTGCCTGCCTCACAGGGTCACACTACCATTCTCACTGTTATCGATCGCTTTTCCAAGGCCTGCCGCCTGATTCCTCTGCCCAAACTACCCACTGCTCTTGAGACAGCCGAGGTCCTATGCAATTACGTGTTCCGGTTTTACGGCCTTCCTTAGGATGTGGTTTCTGATCGGGGTCCTCAGTTCACCTACCGAGTCTGGTCAGCCTTCTGCCGGCAGCTTAATATCAATGTCAGTCTCACCTCCGGGTATCACCCACAGTTGAACGGTCAGGTGGAACGTCTCGATCAAGAACTCACTCGTTTCCTCCGATCATACTGCCATCGCAATCAGACCGACTGGAGCCATACTTACTATGGGCCGAGTATGCACCGAATTCGCTCCGCAAACCTGCAACAGGTATCACTCCATTCCAATGTGTCCTGGGTTTCCAACCCCCATTATTCCCCTGGTCCGGGGAACCATCAGAACTTCCAACCGTGAATTCATGGCTTCAACAAAGCGAGGAGACGTGGAATGAGGCTCATGTTCATCTCCAGAGAGCTGTCCATTGGACAAGGGAACAAGCTAATCGCCATCGGCGCACCAATCCCAACTATCAGCCGGGTCAGTGGGTCTGGTTGTCCACTCGGGATCTTCGTCTCCGGTTACCCTGCAAGGAGCTCAGTCCTAGGTACGTGGGTCCATTCAAAATCCTCAGACAAATAGCTCCTGTTTCATTCCGTTTAGCTTTGCCTGCCCATTATCGTATCTCACCCACTTTTCATGTCTCTTTGCTCAAGCTCGCTGGTGGTCCGAGAGGAGCAGAGGACCAGGAGGAGGCTGGTGATCTGAGAGTCCCTCCCATCACCATAGACGGCGAGGAGGCGTACCGAGTTCGGGAGATTCTGGACTCTCGTCGCCGGGGCAGAATTATCCAGTACCTAGTGGACTGGGAGGGGTACGGTCCGGAGGAACGGTCCTGGGTCAATGCAGAGGATATTCTGGATCCCTCGCTTACCACAGGCTTTCACAGAGACCACCCGGATAGACCTGCCCCGAGACCCCGCGGAAGACCCCGGCATCGTCCGCCTCTGCGTGTCAGGAGCTGCTCACAGGGGGGGGTGGCTCTGTCACAAATTCAGCCTCTGTGGCTCCCTCAGATCACCACCAGAGGGAACCATCACCGGAGTACTGAGCGATCCCTTCGGACTCCAGTTCCCACAATGCCCCATGCCAGAGTCTAATCACCTGCACAGGTGTTTCCTATTGCCCGGTCTATTTAAATGGTGCCTTCCCTGCTCTCATTGCGAAGTCTTGTTTTGCCTTGCAGACAATTCTGAGCGTTTTCCCTGTGTTGTGTACCTGTTGATTACCTGGACTGTTTACCCGTTTATGATTGCTTGCTGCCTACCTATTCTGACCCTGCCTGCCTTGTTGATTCATGCCATTGATTGTCTGCCGCCTGCCTCAACCCTTATTACGAACACTGTTTACGATTCTGCCCAGCCTTCATTGTTTCTAATGCCAGTTAACGATTTATGCCTGTATGACCTGCCTTGTGAACTAATAAAGCTGCACATCTTTATCCTAACGCCACTGCCTCTGTTACAGATATAATTGGAATCACTTTCAAAACGATTTTTTCCAAGCTGATGAACTATAAAAAAACATTGACAGTCTATCAGAATCCATCCGACTTGAACATTTACAGTGGCAGACAACAAAATTGCAGTGCTGCTTAGAATCAACAGAACATTATGGTTTGTTGGTGGGGATGGTAATACAGTTATCGTTATAGTTGTCTTTCTAGTTATCGTTCTTGATATGAATGGACCTCAAGCCAGTGCCTCCCAACCTAGAGTCTGCGTAGGGGTGTGCGATATGCACACTGAAATACAGTGTGTTTCATCCAATTAAAAAAATTTAGGGTAATGATTCACATCTATATTTTTTAACTTGAGCCAATGAAAAATAAATTACTTGCCCTACTATCTGCCCCTAAACAGATATGTATATAAAAAAATATATATTTTATATATATATAATAACAATAATAAATAAAAAAAATACATGCATGTGTGTGTATATATATATAATTAAAATAGAACAAATCAATATTTATTATTCTATGAACAATTTCAAATTCAGTGGTGTGTGTGTGTAGGCGCATCACTGATTTGTTGACTCCTCCCTCTTTTTGTGACAGGCATCAATGTATCTTGCTACTAGTAAGATCTTGTTTTTCACCTAATAAATATTGATGTTGTGTTTTCGTGTTTAACATTTTGAAGTCAGGGCAAAGTACTTCAAATTTTGGATAAAACGTCTTTCTAATATCTTGATAGTTGGGGCAGCTGGTGAGGAAGTGTTGCTTTGTCTCCACTTCTCCATGGGTACAGTTTGGGCAGATGCCCTCTTTTGGGCAGCCAGTGCTGTCGATATCTGCCGGTCTCTATAGTCAGAATATGATTGCTCAGTCTGTACCTCATCATTTGTCTTCTTAATTTACAGTCTTTCACTGTACTCAGATATTCTCCAGTTTTGTAATCTCTGATTAGGGCCAAATAACATTCAAGTTTACTTTGTTTTTCTGTTGTTTCTGTCCAATAAGTTAGATAATTTTATTTTTGTGCTTTTATAATTTGGTTGGGATGAATTTTGTGGATGAATATTTCAGTGTCCTGATGCTGGCTGTTGTTAGTCATGTTAATTTGTTTTTGCAGCTTCAGGAACATCTGAATCAGGGGATTTATTTTCAGGGTTCACGTCATGGATTTTAAGGGCCTTAAAATGGTAAGAGTTGGGGTCACTCATTTGTATGTGTTTCCAAAACTTGATGGCTCGTTTTTCAATGCGCAATTCTCTCTCTCTCTCTTACTCCCTCCCTCCCTCGATCGTGAAAGTCCACTACTTGGGACTACTTTTAGTGGAAAATCCACTTAGTAAAATTACCATATATAATATGAATTAAATTCTTTGAGTTTTAGATTCGATACACTCCACTGCCTCAAACAAAACATCTGTGATTAGGAAAATTGCTTTTACACTGTCTGCCCTACACATTATCACTGTGTTTCACAAAGTGGAATACTGTACAACATAACTACAAAATCAAATAACAACAACAACAATAAAAATAAAAATTTTTAGATTGAGAATTTCTAGAATCTCAAACACTTTCTTGTATAATTGGGTTGAATTTGACAAGCATCTCTGTTATCTCATAAGGTTACCATTGATTGATTCATAAAGATTTGAATCGGTTGCATCTCAAAATGTTATTTGTATGTATATTTGTTTCCAACATTATTTTTGTTTGTATGCCTTTTGATATATTTGTGATAAGATCACCTGATGTTTTCTGTTGTTCAGCTCCACAGCTAAATGTCACCTCTCAGCAGTAAGTTTGGACTGACTTTTACAATTGATCAATTTGTGACAAAAACAGCAAATACAGCATTTACCTGCTCGATGTTAAGGTTTAGATTTAATTTTAAGAGATTTAGATTACCAAATTTATTGGGTTGAGTACACACAATTTGCCACACACAGACATACAGTATGTATGGATTTTTTTGTTATATTTTTCCCCAAACCAGGTAACTGCCCTGCACCACAGCCAATTGCATTAAAACTAACTCATACAGTTATCTGTCAAGAAAAGTTCTGACTAGGTGTGGAGTTCAGAAAATGAATGAATCTGATTAGTAAAGCGATCTGATCATGACAAACAGTACATGTGTCCAGATAATGAACAATAAAAACATTGACAGGGAAAAAAAGAAAGAAAAAAAAAAGAAATATATATACAGTATATATATATATATATATATATATATATTTGCCTGTGTACTTCGGATTACCTCTCTCGTCTTGCCCTGTTCGGATACTGTTTGCCCCTGCCTGGACCTTTACATTGTTATTGGATAACCCCTCGTGTCAAGCCCTCTGGATATTGTTAGACGCTTATCGACAACGCCCGTTTTGGATTACTCTTCTGTCTTGCGCTCATTATACTTGTTTGCCATTGTTCGACCCTGCCTGTGTTTCTGACCTCTTCTGTTTTAATAAAGCTCGCACATGGATCCGCACGTCTCACGTCTCGTCAGCCCCGTTACAGATATAACTGCAGTACAAGATTATGAGATGCATTATTTGAAGGCCTATTAAGTAGTTTAACAGACAATCTTTCTTCTTTCTGAAGAATTATATTTCACACCCCCTATAAAAACTTGCTCTGAGAATTCTTCACCAAAAGCTTGAAACAATTTATTAAGAACATCAAAAATGCCTTCCAATCTTTCACATTTTAAAAACAAATGCTCTAAATTCTCTTCCTTTCCACAAAACCTACATCCCACCCCTACTGCTGGGTTCAGGTGTGCCACATGTTTGTCTGTAGCTATTTGGGTATATCTTGCTTTGACGTCCCGTCCTTGGAGCGTCATTAGCCTAGTAGCTATGCGTGCGTAGGTTACCACGCCATCCCTGATTTGTTGGCTGTTGAGGAAGGCTACTGGCTGGTGACAGGTTTCAATGATAACCTTCTGAGCTCCAATGTAGTTGGAAAAACGCTGGATGGCCCACACAGTGCAAAGCAAAGCTTTTTCGCAGTCTGAGTATTTGCATTCTGGGGGAAGCAGTGTTTTGCTGGCATAAGCGACCACTCGCTTGTCTTTGTCATGGAGCTGGTACAGGCCTGCACTGAGGCAGTGATTGGAGAATCCAGCGTCCAGATAGAACTCTTTTCCTGGGTCTGGGTAGGCCAGGCATTGTGCAGCGTACAGACGTTGTTTGAGCTTGCTCATAGCCGTGTCCTGGGCTTCCGACCAGACGAAGGTTTCGTCCTTTTTCAGGAGGGAGGTTAGCGGTCGTGCGATGTCAGCGTAGTTTTCAATGAACTGTCGTGAGTAATTGCACACTCCCATAAAGCTTCGTAGCTCAGAAATGTTGGTGGGTGTCTGTATGTTTTGAATTGCTTGAGTGCGAATGGACTGTGGTTCGATACCGTCTTGTCCGATTAGCAGCTCGACATATTTAACTTTGGTTTTGCACCATTGTCCTTTGTGGAGGGCGATCTTTGCTCCTGCTGTTGTCAGCTGGTTCAGGACGTGATCGATTTCTTTGAGGTGGTCTGCCACATTTGAGCTTTTCAAAAGCACATCCTCCACGTAAACGAGGTTGCCTCTGGTTCTGCCATCAGGGCATTCATTGTTCAGGAAGATGTTGAATTCAGCTGGTGAGTTGGCATAGCCAAAGGGACACTGTGTGAAGGTGTATTGTCGATTGGCAAAGGTGAATACCAGCTTGTGTTGGTCATCAGGGTGGACGGGGATTGTTCAAAATCCCAAGGCGACGTCCATTGTGGAAAGGATCGTTGAGCCTTTGATTTTGGGAATCTCTTGGTCCAACTGGGTCATTGGCCATCGTGACAAGGGTACTTGCTGGTTCAACTTGCGATAGTCGATAATGGGTCGCCATTTGCCATTGGGTTTCATGCGTGCTGAACCCGGTGTAGGGTTCCTCCATGGTTGAGTAATTTGAGGGGCTCTGGGCCTTGACGGTCATCTGTGCAGGTGATTCTGTCGTGGGCTGTGTTGAGACAGAAAGGTTGGAAGAAGCCTAGCTGACTGTTGAGAGTTTGGCCAGGTCGCATGTTGAGGCGGATGCTGACACTCTTGCTGTAGGCAGGTATT
>NW_015505558.1:725383-727568 GCF_001515645.1 Sinocyclocheilus grahami | reverse complement strand
CAGATGTCAGGAGGTAGGGTGGGGACGACGAGGAAGTAGTGACTCAGGTGTCTGTTGTTCCATCGTATGTCCACAGCGCAGATGATCTTGGAGGTAGCCATGGTTGTCGACCAGGGACTGAGAGGGAAGCGGCTGTGTCTTGAGACGTGTGGGAGGCTCTGCTGTCCTTGATTCAATGTTATGAATAGCTTCAGCTGATAGCTGAGTTCTCCGCCCACAGGGCTAATGCTGCGTCCGCTGCGTCGGACACTGATGTGTCATGGACATTTATGGCAGTCATGATTCGAAGGGGGCCTGAGTCTGAGTCAGGCACCTGCAATGAGCAGAGGAAAGGGTCCAGGTTCTTGCTGCTTGGAGTTGAGCTTGGCCCTGGCCCTGGCTTTGACATTGCCTCATCGGTTAGTGAGTTGGCGGTGGTGTCTGTGGTTTGACACTGCGACTCGTTGGAGTCTACTGACTGGCAGGGTAGAGGCTCACGGACTTGCGTCCATATCTTTAGTTGCTTGAAGTCAATTAAGGGTTCAAAGCGATTAAGCAGGTCTTTTCCAATGAGGAGTGGATAAGTGTTGAGTGGTGAGACGTATACTGGGTGAACAAGGTCCATTGGTCCCACAGTTAGGTGAATTGGGGCCATGTGTTTTAGTTGTAGGCCCATTGTGGGAATATGCCTGAAGGTTCAGCTCGTGCCTTTGAAGTTTGAGGGTGCTATTAGACCTCTTTGTTCTTTCTTGGACTTCTTCGAGGAGTTCAGTTGACATTAGAGTGATGTCGGCTCCCGTGTCCAAAAGGGCTTCGACTTTGATGTGGCGTTCGATGATGATGGAGAGGTAAAACTTTCTTGCTATACCTTTCTCAATGAGGTGGCCCAGAAGTTGAGGGACTGGAGTTTGGGATGAGACAGGTAGGATGTCAGGACTGATCTGGTGTTCGTCGGAGTGGCAGATGACCAAGACAGCACTTTCAGGAACTTGAGTGGTTTCGTCAGCAGGTGTTGGTTGGACGCTGCTGTGATCTGACGCATCAGGGGTTGGGTCAGTTTCTGACGGCTTTGTGGGTTGTTCAGGTAGGATTTTTTGTCCGACTGAAGTTATGGAGGTCATGGTTCTCTGAGAGTGAGGTGAAGGAGTGCTGTTCTCTGTGGCTGGTTGGGTCAGCTGGTCGCTGCCTTCTCTTCTGGCTGCTAGTCAGGCTGACTCTGGTTTCTCTTTCTTTTCCCACTTCCGATCCTCCTCCTTTCGGTGGAAGAACTCTTTCATCATCATTTTCATTAGCTCTTGTGAGTCGAAACACAGTGATGTCTTTTTGTTCCTAATGTTGGGGTTTTGGCGCCCTTTTCTGAGGCCATCTTTTGTTTGCCGTAGGGTTTCTGTGCCAAGTCTCGCAACTGTTGAGCGTTCATTGTTCGCGGAGGTTTCTCAGGAAGAGAGTTTTGAAGTTTAGATCATCTTCCATGACACACTTCAGCTTTTCGAGGTCTTTGAGGTCCAAGCCATGAGATGATCTGTGACTGGCTGGAACAAGTTCTTTTAGCTTTGTCGTGAGGTAACGTTCTTCGGAGGGAGTCGGTGAATGTTTCAGCACTGCCCCCTCCCCCTTTTGCTCACGCGTCAGTTGCGGAACAGGTGAACAGGTGCTTGGCAGGGGTGAGACGGGTGCCCATCGTGTCCTTGTAGGCTCAGGGCGCAGCTCGTAGGCATGTCTGAGTTCCTCTCTGATGCTGTTGGACTTCTCTTTCCTGCAGTCCAGCTGTTGTGTTAGGCAACTGATCTAATTTCTTGACTCATCCAGGTGAGTTTCAAGGGCTTTAATTTGGCCGTTCTTGTCTCTGAAGTTGGCCTTTGCCTTTTCCAGGAGCTGTTCGGCATATCGTAGCTTGTTGGAGAGATCAGCGTAGTCAGCCTTGCCTCGTTCCATTTCTTGGGTAGCAGCTGCTAGGGTCTCTTTTAGGCTAGTGATCTCCTCCTCGGCGCCTTGTTCCACTTCATCAGGCCCTTCCTGTCGTTCCTGAGCCTCCACTTCTAGCTGCTCGACACGTCGTTGTGCGCATGTTAGCTCCTGCTGGAGATGGGCGGCGTGCCTGTCGCTCAGCTTGAGGGTGGCGATGAGTGTGTGGCTTAAGGAGCCGGTGATCTTTGCTAATTCTTTGTGACTGTAGCTCTGACTTGGGTCTTGTTTCATGAGGTTT
>NW_015505558.1:719965-723426 GCF_001515645.1 Sinocyclocheilus grahami | reverse complement strand
GGAGTCGGTGAATGTTTCAGCACTGCCCCCTCCCCCTTTTGCTCACGCGTCAGTTGCGGAACAGGTGAACAGGTGCTTGGCAGGGGTGAGACGGGTGCCCATCGTGTCCTTGTAGGCTCAGGGCGCAGCTCGTAGGCATGTCTGAGTTCCTCTCTGATGCTGTCGGACTTCTCTTTGATGTAGTCCAGCTGTTGTGTTAGGCAACTGATCTAATTTCTTGACTCATCCAGGTGAGTTTCAAGGGCTTTAATTTGGCCGTTCTTGTCTCTGAAGTTGGCCTTTGCCTTTTCCAGGAGCTGTTCGGCATATCGTAGCTTGTTGGAGAGATCAGCGTAGTCAGCCTTGCCTCGTTCCATTTCTTGGGTAGCAGCTGCTAGGGTCTCTTTTAGGCTAGTGATCTCCTCCTCGGCGCCTTGTTCCACTTCATCAGGCCCTTCCTGTCGTTCCTGAGCCTCCACTTCTAGCTGCTCGACACGTCGTTGTGCGCATGTTAGCTCCTGCTGGAGATGGGCGGCGTGCCTGTCGCTCAGCTTGAGGGTGGCGATGAGTGTGTGGCTTAAGGAGCCGGTGATCTTTGCTAATTCTTTGTGACTGTAGCTCTGACTTGGGTCTTGTTTCATGAGGTTTACTAGGTTGTCATCCAGCTGGTCCTGTGTCTGATGCCTCAGTGTTTAAGCGGCCTTAGGTAGGAGGCTGTCGGTTGCAACACTTAGCCATGTCTCAAGGTCTTCCCAGTGGCCAATAGAGTCTGTTGTGCGAGACATGTTTTGGCGCGGTGAGGGAGCAAAACAAAACAAAACAAACTAGGCAAAACAGGGGTGTAAGTGTGCAGTGTCACGTGTGGTTTGACAGTGTGTAAGGGACAGGTGAGTGTAGTTCTCGGCGACTGTGATTCTCTGGTGGGCGTGCTCCTAATTTGTAGTCTCTGTGGGGAAAATGAGCAAGCACACACAGGTAGCAAAGCTAGAGAATGGAGGGAGGATAGAAAAATAACAAACAGAGCAGAGAACAGGATAATAATTGGCTGCTTCCAATTTTCCTGTAAGAGAAATGTTTTTTTTTTCTTTTGTAAGGACAGGGAGTTAATGGTAAGATGAGAGGGAAGGATAAAACAACAAAATACCATTTTCTGGTAGCAGAATGAGGATAATTAAATTATCTTCTCTTTTCCCTTTTGGGTTAAGTTTGAATACCAGGATTGTGGTTGTTATTAAAATTCCTTCGGGTGAAAGGAAAATAATAGCAATGACAGTATTGGTTTCTTAGCTGTTAAGATTGACACTATCCACCAATTAGATCGCTCCTAAATGCTTGTTCAAATTTTGGCGGATGCCTGTCAGTCCTCTTAGCTGGGTAGAGTTTCGCAAGAGAGTGAAAGGTAAATGGAAGACAATTTTGAAACAGCGTTCTCAAGTTTCACAAATACCTGTTCCGATTGCTAAAAATCTCTGCTTTCATGATTTTCACAGGCAAAATCCCAGCAAACAGCAGCAGTAGTCAACTCAGAAGGAAACAGCTGAGACAGAGAAGCAGAAGAAGGAGAGAGAGAAGTTTTTCTCCCAAATGTTAGGGAAAATGACAGGGTGGTGTCGCTGTTAAAGTGATACCCCTAGGGGGTTGGTTTTGTTGTGTGGGCAGGAAAACTAACTTTAACCTAAGTGCTGAAGAAAACATTGATTTTCCTTTTGGGGTTTTGCCACCCACAGGCTTAAACCAACGGGCAAACTTATAAAAATGTTGCTGAGTGAATTAAATAACTGAAAGGGAGAGGAAAGAAGGCCAATTGCAAATTAAATTAGAATTTCAGGTTAGAAATGGTATTTCCTGACTAAAATGTAATGATGTTATCATTAACATTAATGAGAGTAATTAAAAATTATGATTAATCAATCAAAATCTTGATGCAGGATAACCCAAACCCTAATGAAATCAGTATTAGTAACTTGTTATCCTTAAAGATTAAACTTTTAATGTTGTTGTCCTTAAATTATAATAGCACCTATAATTAAATTCATCAGTAAATATTGTTGCCATGTGGACGCAGGAACTGACATTCATTTATGAAATGAAATTAAAATTTCAAATCCCTAAGGTAGTGAATTAACAATATCTACTGATGTGATTATTACCCATGGATAAGAGCAGTTATAATTAAATTAACTAACTATCATTGAATAGGGAAACCCAACCCTATTTAACTATTTACTGAAATTAAGATGTCAGAGCAATTTTGATAGTTAATGATTAAAGATTCCAATGTTATGGTCAGTAGATAATAAGAGTAATTTATAATTAAATTAATCAGTAGCTTTCGTTGCTATGTGGAAGCTGGAACTGTCATTAATTTGTGAAATTAAATTAAAATTTCAAGTCTGTAGTTAATTACGAAGTTAAATTAACGATTTCAAATCCTTAAGTATAGCAAATTAATAACATATATTGATTTCCTAAAATTATAACAGCAGTTATAGCTGAATTAATCACAATGTAGCATTAAAATAATGGGGCTGAGGACCAGAATACAATTTTAAAACGAAGACAACAACAGCTTTTAAGCCAGGGAAAACCTTAAATAAACGTGATTAAAACTCTAACTATGATTGCGTACACAAGGTTATTACGTTCGCGTTTGGGAGTGTTCCTTTTCAATGAGAAGAGAAAAGGAGAGAGATGGGATGAAATCAGTATGAAAGCGAAAGACAAATCAGATGTAACTGAGCAAGTTACAGCTGTTACTATGGCTACTTATCCTGCGATCACACACAGTTGCTGGTTATACACAGTTTACGCCCTTCATGTGGGAATGGCGGCGCATTTCACACTTAACAACCAAAAGCACACTTTAGATTCTTATCTTACAGCACTGTGTAACACTCACTCGTTAGAGTGAGGTAAATTAATGTACAGCTTTACTGCAATTAATTCACTGTCATTGATATCTTCGGTGGATATCAGCACATATTTATACAGACAAAAACACGCGTGGATTTAACCACGATTTCACTTGATCAAGATTTCACAATTCTCCCAAAAGTAAAATAACGTTTGGATACCCTGAGCACCGCGTTTTCAAGTTCACTAGTTCACTAGTCCTGGTGAGCTGGCAGGGCTGGATGTCAGTGGAATGTCTGCGACACACTGGCACACTTGTGGGAACACCAGAGAGAGAAAGGGGCAAGACAAATGCAAGTACGTCCAGAGGTGTTAAACTATCTCTATGGGGAACGGCTGTGTAGGCCATATAAGGTATGAATCGCTGGTGAGAGGCAGCTAGTGAGGTAGGGTGCTATGTTTTTGTGTACGTGAACACAAAGAGAGAGTTTGAGTAACTTTGTTGATGGGGCCGTAAGCAGGGGTCAGCTGATGACCGGGCTATACATGTAGTCAAACTATTACTTAAAGCACTGATGGTTCACGGGTTTGGTCACTATGACGAAACTGACATAAAATAAGATGAACTC
>NW_015505558.1:719629-719897 GCF_001515645.1 Sinocyclocheilus grahami | reverse complement strand
CAGGTCTGTGAAGTGGGTGCTGTTGTCAGATTAACCGGAAGAGTCTGCTCACACTTCCGGGGTCACGTGTTGCTAGGAGACCGATGCAAACTCACACCAGGTGCAAGGGTAGCAGAACTTGCACTGCCTTGAGCATGCATGGGAAACTCGCGCGGGGCATAACAGTCAGTTATGACATGTCCCATACAAATTCATTCATTAATCAAAACAGCACATTCACTTCACAGGCAGTGGTGGATTCGTAGTTAGCTACGCTAGAATAACACCA
>NW_015505558.1:716050-716638 GCF_001515645.1 Sinocyclocheilus grahami | reverse complement strand
CGAACACCCCCCTGCCACTCACAGCTGGGAGACAGTGGTGGCAGGTGTGTGTTCGATTGTTCTGCACCATTGACATCGCTCGTTGTTGTCTATTCTACGTTTGTAGCGTCTGGACCAATCAGACACACCATTTTTCATTTGATTTAACAAATCAATTATTCATTAGATTAACAAATCATCACAGTCCCCTCACCCAATAAACTGGATGCCAGGATGTCTGCCACTAGCCCCCCCATGGTTACCATGGCAACCCTGACACCAGATACATTTACGACCTTCTGGAATTTAGGTGGAGAAAGTCACTGCCTTGTCCATAAGGAAAATCACAAGGGATGGACTTTTCTTTGCTAATTAATTAATTAATAGGAAAACCTTTCTTTGAATGAACACACATGATCCTTAAGGTCATTGTGTATATTATTGTCATTGTGTATTTTGTCTTTGAGCTTGTATACTGTTTTATGCAGGCTTTTGATCGAAACACTTGCTCCTGTCAGCTTACATATATATAACCCTACCATGTTTAGTATCTATGAATTAGTATTCGGATGATCTAATTGAGAGTGTATATTGTATGTTTATACCTAC
>NW_015505558.1:715178-716030 GCF_001515645.1 Sinocyclocheilus grahami | reverse complement strand
CTCATTGGACAAGCCCATCTTGAGAGGCGTGAATCTTTGCAGGCTTTAAAGGCCGCACTTCATGTGACCCGCCCAGTCGGTGGTTCTGTTAGGTTTCGATAAGATGTGAACTCCAGCGCTCCAGAACATCCTAAGTTTGTGCGCCAGGCCTTCGGCCTCAACCTTTCCATTCATCAAGATCCTCTGACTCAAAACTGGTTCTTTTCATCGACCAACTTCAGCAAGGATCACTGGGACTTTCAGATTGCATCAAGCCTTTCTTTCAGACAGACGAGGCTTGCAAGTATCCAAACTTAGTCTTATTAATTGATACATTAGGTATCATTTTCACCTTGTTACAAAGGTGTGTTTGAACTAAGAATCTGATTTTTCCCTCAGGTGTAAATCTGCTGAATATGCAAATGATTCCATAATTTAATTCCTTATTTCTATTCTCTGTACTGAGTTAAGCTTTAACCCTTTCCTATACCAACTGTATGCGTGTGTGTGTGTGTTAGACCAGTTTATGTGTTTATGTAGGATGTTAGACCAGTTTATGTGTTTACGTAGTATGTTAGACTAGTTTAAGTGTTTATGTAGTTAATAAAACCTTACTTGTATCACACTTGACGTGGTTCATTGTTTGCTCATAACTGGAGTCACTTAATCATGCAGATTTATGCTACAAGCTTTTGTAGAATTGTACAGTAAGAAAGTTATTTCCTTTAACCAGGAAATTAACGTTCTTAGAATTGACAAGACAGTTGACCCTGAGAGGTCAGCTAAATATCTACAGCGGATCTAAAATATTCATAATTAATTATAACTAGTTATGATTAATTATTCATATTTCCCATGAGCTGATTCGTTACA
>NW_015505558.1:712616-713642 GCF_001515645.1 Sinocyclocheilus grahami | reverse complement strand
TCACTGGGGCTTTCAGATTGCATCAAGCCTTTCTTTCAGACAGACGAGGCTTGCAAGTATCCAAACTTAGTCTTATTAATTGATACATTAGGTATCATTTTCACCTTGTTACAAAGGTGTGTTTGAACTAAGAATCTGATTTTTCCCTCAGGTGTAAATCTGCTGAATATGCAAATGATTCCATAATTTAATTCCTTATTTCTATTCTCTGTACTGAGTTAAGCTTTAACCCTTTCCTATACCAACTGTATGCGTGTGTGTGTATGTTAGACCAGTTTATGTGTTTATGTAGGATGTTAGACCAGTTTATGTGTTTACGTAGTATGTTAGACTAGTTTAAGTGTTTATGTAGTTAATAAAACCTTACTTGTATCACACTTGACGTGGTTCATTGTTTGCTTATAACTGGAGTCACTTAATCATGCAGATTTATGCTACAAGCTTTTGTAGAATTGTACAGTAAGGAAGTTACTTCCCTTAACCAGGTGTAACCTGGGTTAAAATGTGTAAATTTCATAAGGTGCAATTAAGGTAATTAATGGTTAGGTTGTGTTTAGTGCAATTCACAGCTTTCCATACATATTAATCACGACTCCTTTAAAATAATTTGGGTTTATAAGTGTGGTTGCAATGCACTGCTAAAAACGTGGTGTTGACAAGCAAGTTTTCTATCTGCTCATTTATTGGGTTAGGAATAGTTAATCCCTCCTTACAGAAAGGAATCGTGACAGCGATTGGCTGTTATGAGGAAGGGCGGGGATGAAAAAAAAAGACGGAGAGAGAGAGAAGAAAAAGATATGCAGTAATCCAGATCGGATTGATTTGCTTTATTGTTTGTTTACTAACAAATCGTTAGTAAAGGAATTTACACCTACTGCTTGTGATTAGTTTAGGAAGGACCATATTTTTGTTTGAGTTTCTTACAAAAAAAAAAAAACAGATCGGAATACGTCTATTTTACCGCGATTGCTGTGACGAACTAGCAAAACTATCGAGACACGCATCTGCAGAGACCATACTGGGGTT
>NW_015505558.1:697709-711605 GCF_001515645.1 Sinocyclocheilus grahami | reverse complement strand
TTATGATTAATTATTCATATTTCCCATGAGCTGATTCATTACACTAGTTTTTATTTTTTAGTGAATTAGATGGCAAGAGCATTAATTAGCTAGGTTAATGGTCTGAAGCCGGGAGATTTATTTATCATAGACTAATTTGGAGATGGAACACGCACCAACAAATCAACTATGAACGCCTTTTTAGAGAAAGTAAATGAGGAAAACGCCCGTTTCTTCCTTCGTGCGCTTTTCTAGAGCGACTTATTTTGTCTCGGTGGACAAAATTAAATGTTTTACTGCAGTTCAATTCTAAACAACAAACCCTTGAGTTTCACTTTCATTCAACATGCTGGGATACACAACAAAAGTATCCACTGCCACAACAAATCTGTTTCTCTGTGTTTAATCTATTTTTCCGGATAAAAATAGACAAGATTCATAATATTATCTTGGTGTCATTAATTTTCAAGTCGAATCTGCCAGCTTTCTTTTCTCCACCATCTGTAATGTCTTTGATTACTTAATTTTAGGGAATTAATTATTATTAAGTCAGGGTTTGAAAGGGCTCTAATCTGAAAATTTGAGGTCCACCCGATTAAAACTGATTTCAAATTTGTTATTTTACACCTTATCAGCTACTCGTCCTGCGAGACGTTAATGGCAGTGTATATTAACAAATTGACTATGTATTTTCCTTGGCCACAGGTCAATACAATTATGATAATTTGTAAGCTCCTAGCGAGGTAACGTGATCTTTGGCAAGGTTTTGACTTTAAAATTATACGACACCAGACAATGATTCTTTATAAATGAAACATGAATTTTATTGGCTATTCTAGATTACAATAAAACTAAGCTACAACATACACATACACACACACACATACACACAAAGATTCAAGGAAATGAGTTAACGGATGAAGTTAAACTGCATGAAGTTTTCTTGGTTCTAACACTCGTTTCCACGAGTGCTTTAAATTCAGAGAGAATTCACAATGCAGAGATTTGTCTTAAGTTTACTGCTTAAATCAATCATCAGCGCCAGTTCAGCAGATAGAAGTCAGTTTCGTTCATTACTTGCGTTTTGCCTGAAGCTGAGTTGCAGAGGGGTTTTCTCATTGCTGACAACCGGCTTCCTGGATGGCTGCTGGAGGGAATTTCCATTGCCGATTGGCTGTTGCGGTGATGTCAGGATGACGTCCCTTTGGGGAAGCCCTCATTGGATTGGTTGGTTGCCGGGTTACGGAAGAGGCTTGAGCAGTTATATCTAGTATTAGATTTCCGTTTAAACAATCGGGCAGACACCATTTCCAGCCTTCCCTACCAATTTTTATTCTGAAATTGTTTATTTCCTAAAAAACACCAACCATAGCACAAAGACAACCAGTGATAGTGCCTATTGCGCAGTGAAACCAAGAGAAGAGTAAAATAGGGGGTAGACTTATTGTCAATCCGACTATAACGCTCTGCGGCTCGTTCTTCATTCCAGGAACGGATGGCATTTCGGCCATGTGTTCTCTAGTTTCGCAGCTGGCTCAGGTTCTATGCAAGAGTCTGACGCTGGGCTAGATTTACATGCAGTCCCACATAGATATGCTAGCTGTAACACCGGTCAATGTAGGCAACATTACACATCTGTATAAAGTAGGGATGCACGATTAGGGATGCACCGATATGAAAATTTTGGCCGATACCGATTCAATATGGTTTAGTAATTAAAATAATTTAATTATTGTACGTGCAGAAGCTATTCCGTTTTATTGATCTATGGCGCATTCATTTTGATTCTTTACACGTGTAATGATGTCCAGTGACTTGTTTGCATTATTTATGCATTATTTTATATATTTGTAAGACTTTTTTATGACTAAATTTGGTAATGGGAGAGTAAAATTATTTTTAAAACGTACACCGTTCAAACTAGGCTGCTTAGTGTTTGGGATGTGGCTTTTAATGATGAGACCTTTTTTGTAATCAGGCTCTCAAAAAATATATAACAATTTGGACATAGATTTATCGGCCAACATATCGGTTATCGGCTTTCAAAAATAAAGAATAATCGGTTATCGGTATCGGCCAAAATTTTCATATCGGTGCATCCCTAGTATAAAGAGAGTGGCACAGCCGGCACTCATCATAGAAAGGCAACGCATGGCGTCAGTGCCAGCTTATAGCGGCCTGTTTTTGGAAGACAGTGGCACAGCCGGTGCTTATCATAGAAGGGTAATGCGCTGCTGCAGCACCAGCATATATAGCAGTCAGTGTCCTACATAATGGCCAGTGTAAGCAACACCAGCAATTTGTATGAAAGACAGCGGCACAGCTGGTGCTAGCCATAGAAGGTTAACGTGCTGCGGCAGCACCGGTTCCGGCAAATATAATGGTAGCAAATACCTGCATGGCAGTGGCAGAGCCGGTGCTTATCAAAGAAGGACACCGCACTATAGCAGCATTAGCACATATAGCGGTCAGTGACGTGACACACATCTGCATGAAAGACAGCGGCTCAAGTGCCACTGTATATCTAACGTCTCATAGTCAGATAAATACTTAATTTTATCAATCAGAATTAAATGCAGTCAAACAACCAGAGGAGTAAATACGGTCTGGTGAGTAAGATTCACATCAAAAGCCGAATGATGTAATATAAGCGTTGCCTTGGCAGCATGCGAGCCGCTCAGTCACACAAACAACATCAATCTCCTCAGAGAAAGATGGCTGCATCAGCAAGCTCTCACTCAGAGGGAGAAGAACCGCAGCACGGGCTTCCAAGCCTCGCGAACGAGCTCGAGATCTATAGATGCTTATCATAAAAAGCAACGCGCGGCTTCAGCGCCATGGTTAGTGTAAGCAACACTAGTATGAAAGACAGCGACACAACTGGTGAAAATCGTATAAAAGCAATGCACAGTGGCAGCGCCATATAGTGTAAGCAACACTAGGATGAAATACCGTGGCACAGCCAGTGAAAATCATATAAAAGCAACGCATGGCGGCAGCTCCGGCATGTATATATCCGTTAGTCTAAGCAACATTACTATCTGTATGAAAGACAGTGGCACAACCGGTGCTTATCAAAGAAGGGCAGCACACGGCGGTAGCACCAGTGTTGTATATCTGTCAGTGTAAACAACACTTAAACAGGTACGAAAGACAGCAGCACAGACGAGATGTATCATAGAAGGCAACGAGCGGTGGCAGTGGTTTGTTTCAATGCATTGAGTGTAAGCGGCACTACACGTCCTGATGAATACAGCGGCACAGCACCGGTGCATATCATAGGAAATCAGTGAGAGCACCGGAGTTTACGTTTAGTATAGACAAGGACCCCAGATAGCAAAAATCATCTGGGCCAAATCTGGCCCAGACCCATCGGAAGTTCTGGTCCAGATCCGTGCAACAGACTCGGGCCAGTGTCTTTTGGCACAACTCCATCTCTATGCAGCCGAGCGCATAGAGATGGAGAGGCTGAATCATGAGTGAGTTATATTTTTCCAGAGGGAATCAAATGTACAGGCTATCTGCCGTGCAATCTTTACTGCAGTTGGTTTGACTCACGACAGACTGGATGATTGTCAACGGACAGGAGCTTGATTGTATGATTGTAGAGATATGCAGGGCATATGAGTACAGGTTTTGTGGATGTGTGTGGTTTATCTGTAAACACAAAGAACAGGAATCTAACATCAGCAATTAACATAATGAACTAACATCATTGACATACATTATAGGCTGCTCCCCTCCAGCTGGAATACCATAGTAGAAACACTGAATATAACATCACATTCATTGCTATCTACATGATCGATAATAAAGGTATTAACATTGTAACTTCAACTGCAATCGTAGATACATCAGATACAGCACGTGTGCGTTACCATTATCATGTAGCATATCTCGCTTCATAACTGCGTCACAACTACACTGTTTTCAGTTTATAGTTGTTTTGTTAAAGCGATCGTTACCCACTCCTATAGGACGCACACGGCACAAAATACAGTCAAGCTGAGGCTGATAAATAATAATGAACGTCTCTGGTGCTCGTTATGCAGAGAGACCGATCGCTAACTGCCACAGACACAGACTGTCAGCTTCCTCATACTACATCTGCCCGTAGCGTACCGCTATGTGATGCGTGTCTTTCATAATCAAAGTCTCCAACAGAGTCAATGCGACAGCGCACCATCAGTATCTTTATCGCCTTTTGCACAGCCGCCCCCAAATTGTGTGCAATTTGTCTCTGTAAATGGCTAAACTGAATCGGTGGCCATTGGAGTGCATCGCTCATACTCCTCAGATTCAGGGTTTGCCGGAAGAGTAATAATCCGGGCAACAGGCCTGGTATAGACCTTATCCTTGACTTGGACATCTGCAGACCTCACGTGACCATCTGCACTGCCATGTACTGCAACCACTCTACCAATGGGCCAGAGTGCTCTGGGGAACTGTGGATCTATCAACAGAACTACTGAGCCCACTCTCAGATCCTCTGATCCTCTGGGCCACTTCTGCCTGTGCTGCAAGGTTGGCAAATAACTCCGAATGAACCTGGCCCAGAAGTGATCCGCTATTCCGCTATAATGTCGCCATCTCCGTTTGCTCAGTCCCTCACTCCTAGGATACACTACTTGAGGCAGTGCCCCATCAGGCCGCCCCATGAGGAGGACATTTGGGGTTATGGCATCCAAGTCGACAACATCAGATGAGGTCTAACCCAGCGGCTTTGAATTTAAGATAGCCTCAACTTCAAAAAGAACTGTGTGCAGTACCTCTTCAGAGATTGGCTGAACTCCTATGATCGTGTACAAAGCTGTCTTGACAGACTTGATTTCCCGCTCCCACGTACCCCCAAAATGAGGTGCGGCAGGAGGATTGAATCAGAAATCAATCTTCTGTTTGGCAAGAAGTTGTCAGAGATCTGAGGACATACTGTGGAAGCATTCACTGAGCTCCTTCTCACCTCCTCTAAAATTCGCAGCTCCGGCATGTATATATCCGTTAGTCTAAGCAACATTACTATCTGTATGAAAGACAGTGGCACAACCGGTGCTTATCAAAGAAGGGCAGCACACGGCGGTAGCACCAGTGTTGTATATCTGTCAGTGTAAACAACACTTAAACAGGTACGAAAGACAGCAGCACAGACGAGATGTATCATAGAAGGCAACGAGCGGTGGCAGTGGTTTGTTTCAATGCATTGAGTGTAAGCGGCACTACACGTCCTGATGAATACAGCGGCACAGCACCGGTGCATATCATAGGAAATCAGTGAGAGCACCGGAGTTTACGTTTAGTATAGACAAGGACCCCAGATAGCAAAAATCATCTGGGCCAAATCTGGCCCAGACCCATCGGAAGTTCTGGTCCAGATCCGTGCAACAGACTCGGGCCAGTGTCTTTTGGCACAACTCCATCTCTATGCAGCCGAGCGCATAGAGATGGAGAGGCTGAATCATGAGTGAGTTATATTTTTCCAGAGGGAATCAAATGTACAGGCTATCTGCCGTGCAATCTTTACTGCAGTTGGTTTGACTCACGACAGACTGGATGATTGTCAACGGACAGGAGCTTGATTGTATGATTGTAGAGATATGCAGGGCATATGAGTACAGGTTTTGTGGATGTGTGTGGTTTATCTGTAAACACAAAGAACAGGAATCTAACATCAGCAATTAACATAATGAACTAACATCATTGACATACATTATAGGCTGCTCCCCTCCAGCTGGAATACCATAGTAGAAACACTGAATATAACATCACATTCATTGCTATCTACATGATCGATAATAAAGGTATTAACATTGTAACTTCAACTGCAATCGTAGATACATCAGATACAGCACGTGTGCGTTACCATTATCATGTAGCATATCTCGCTTCATAACTGCGTCACAACTACACTGTTTTCAGTTTATAGTTGTTTTGTTAAAGCGATCGTTACCCACTCCTATAGGACGCACACGGCACAAAATACAGTCAAGCTGAGGCTGATAAATAATAATGAACGTCTCTGGTGCTCGTTATGCAGAGAGACCGATCGCTAACTGCCACAGACACAGACTGTCAGCTTCCTCATACTACATCTGCCCGTAGCGTACCGCTATGTGATGCGTGTCTTTCATAATCAAAGTCTCCAACAGAGTCAATGCGACAGCGCACCATCAGTAGCTTTATCGCCTTTTGCACAGCCGCCCCCAAATTGTGTGCAATTTGTCTCTGTAAATGGCTAAACTGAATCGGTGGCCATTGGAGTGCATCGCTCATACTCCTCAGATTCAGGGTTTGCCGGAAGAGTAATAATCCGGGCAACAGGCCTGGTATAGACCTTATCCTTGACTTGGACATCTGCAGACCTCACGTGACCATCTGCACTGCCATGTACTGCAGCCACTCTACCAATGGGCCAGAGTGCTCTGGGGAACTGTGGATCTATCAACAGAACTACTGAGCCCACTCTCAGATCCTCTGGGGCTCCATGCCACTTCTGCCTGTGCTGCAAGGTTGGCAAATAACTCCGAATGAACCTGGCCCAGAAGTGATCCGCTATAACTTGGCAATGTCGCCATCTCCGTTTGCTCAGTCCCTCACTCCTAGGATACACTACTTGAGGCAGTGCCCCATCAGGCCGCCCCATGAGGAGGACATTTGGGGTTATGGCATCCAAGTCAACAACATCAGATGAGGTGTAACCCAGCGGCTTTGAATTTAAGATAGCCTCAACTTCAAAAAGAACTGTGTGCAGTACCTCTTCAGAGATTGGCTGAACTCCTATGACCGTGTACAAAGCTGTCTTGACAGACTTGATTTCCAGCTCCCACGTACCCCCAAAATGAGGTGCGGCAGGAGGATTGAATCGGAAATCAATCTTCTGTTTGGCAAAAAGTTGTCGGAGATCTGAGGACATTCTGCGGAAGCATTCACTGAGCTCCTTCTCACCTCCTCTAAAATTCGTACCCTTATCTGAGTAGAGCTCCGCTGGAGTCCCCCGGCGGGCAATGAATCTTCTGAGACTCATCAGAAAGGAGTCGGCATCCATTTCGTGTATGAGGTACAAGTGCACAGCTCGGGTGGTGAGGAACTTATAAATGATACCCCATCTCTTTTCTGAACGCCTCCCTAGCTTGACTTGGAATGGTTCAAAACAATCTACTCCAGTCGAGTAGAACGCCGGCTTGTACAACCGTAGACGGGCTACTGGTAAATCAGCCATCTTCAGGATTGACGGCTTGGATTTCCATCTCCTGCACTCTTGACATTAATGTTCAACTCTCTTAATCGCCTCTCTACCTCGGAGGATCCAGAAGTGACGCCGTATTTCTGGAAAGACCCACTCTGGTCCTGGGCGACATAGACGTGCATCATAATCTTGGATAAGCAGCTTAGTTGTGCAATGCGAAGGGTCCAAAATAATTGGATACTTGAATGCAGGGTCCAGCCACTCTGCACGTCGGAGTCTACCTCCTACTCGTATCACTCCCTCAACCGGGTCTAGCTCTGGGGATAGGGTAAGAAGCCGGCTGCTCCGACATACTATACTTCCAGCTTTGAGACGACGCAGCTCATCGGTAAAGCACTCTGATTGACACCTACGGAAAACAGTCAACTCTGCTTGCCGATAGTCCCCTGCAGAGAAGGACTTCTCTGGGTCAGCCGCCCCATGAGCCTCCTTCGCTACTCCCTCTACCAGAGCTCTCCATGACGAGTATGACTGATCCGGAGGGGTTTCCTGTCTATTCACACTGGATACCACTCCACATGAAGTTGGCTTCCTGTATTTTGAGGTATCCAGTTCTGACACCTCTCCTGGTAAGGATGGCCATTCGGCAGGTCCTTTGAAGAGGAAGGATGGGCCTTGACCCCAACGATTAGGCATGCCTAATTCCGCTAAGGTCTTTCCCCTGGTGACATCATCTGCTGGGTTCTGTGCGGAGTCCACATAGCGCCAGGTACACTCTGCTGTAAGCTCCTGGATCTCCGCCACACGAGTACCCACGAACACCTTGAAGCGGCATGACTCGGACCGCAAACATGTCAGCACTGTTGTCGAGTCACTCCAAAGGACGATCTGATCCAACTTCACCATCAGCTCTCTCTCTATGGTCTTAGCAAGTTGAGCTGCTGTCAAGGCACCAAAAAGCTCAAGACGGGGAATAGAATGCTGTCTGCGGGGTGCTACTCTGGATCTGGCTGCTATGAAAGCTAAATAGACCCTACCCTGGGCATCCTCTGTCCTCATGTAAGACACTGACCCATACGTCTTTTCGGAGGCATCACTAAACACGTGAATCTGCCGAGAGGCAATCCCCTGTTGGGTATGAGTGGGAGTATAAGGTCTGGGCAGTGAAATACTCGCCAGCAAGGGCAACTCAGATTCCCACTCCATCCATGCCAGTTGCAAGTCTACAGGTAAGAGGGGGTCATCCCAATCATGCGGATTGTCCCACATACTTTGGACAATCAGCTTGGCGCAAGTTGTGTAGGGAGCTATAAATCCCAAGGGGTCGTATTGTCTGGATAACACTTTATAGACATTTATCATGGTCTGCACTTTATACTCCGACTCTTGTAGCCTAAAGTGTCTGTCTCCCACTGCCAACTGAGCCCGAGGATCGGTTCTGACAATTCAGACTCATTCTTTGAGAGCCATCCCTCTATGCTATCTGACCTTGTTTCTGGTGGGAGGTGCTGAAGAACTTCCGGCTTATTGCAAGCCCATTGCCTGATCTCAAACCCTCCAGAGGATAACACTGACCTGAGACTGTCAACCAACGCCATGGCTTCGTCTGTGGTGGGCACACTCTGGAGACAGTTGTCCACATAAAAGCAGTGTTCCACTGAATGTCTCATTCCCTCTTCTGTCCCAGCATGATCTTTCGCGTGCATCTGAAGTGCAAAAGTGGCACAGCACGGTGAGCAGGCGGTACCGAAGGGTAAGACTTGCCACTCGTAAACGTCAGGGAATTCATCTTGTCTCATATCACGCCATATGAATCTAAGAACCTATCCTCTGGTAGAAGTCGAACCTGATGGAACATGGCTTGAATATCGCCGCTGACCGCTAGCACGTGTTCCCTGAAGCGCAACAGAACTCCCAGGAGTGAGGGTCCAAGCGTAGGACCGGGAAGGAGTGTGTCATTAAGACTTCTACCTTGGAACTGAAAGGAACAGTTGAAGACCAAACGACTCTTCCCGCTGTGGCTCACAACATGATGGGGAATGGACCACGACTCGTCTGTAGTTGAGGCCTCATTGGGGTCAACCTTCTTGACTGTTCACACTTCCACTAACTTGTGAATCGCTGCACTGTGCTCCTGAGTTTGTAAAGTGTTCCGACCCATAATAATCATCCAGAATCGCATAGGTGTCTAACGTTCTGCCTCCATTTCGCAGTAGCACTCTGACAACTTTCAACAAGACACGAGAAGTAGCTGAGGGCCTATCTACATAAAGAACATCTATGCTGGTACTCACCAGGCAACTCTCAGATTTCAGCGGCTCGGCTGAAGAGCGTGAGTTGGCATCATGCAAGACTCTCAAGTGTTTCCCATTACAAACATCACAAAGCCTCTTAAGATCACACTGCACCGCCATATGTGCTCTGCCGCATCTCCAACATGTCTTATTGACCCTGATCCATTCAATAACCTCCTCTCTCGTGAGCTTCTGTATAGCTGGACACTTATTGAGGATGTGGTCCGGATATGGGCCAGGTCATTTTGTGTGTGTATATATATATATATATATATATATATATATATATATTGTCACGGGGTGAAGAATCACATGACAAGGATGGCTCAATAAATGCCCTGGAGGGTGGATTTATTTACAAGAGGGTGTGAAAAAGAGAATGGTCCAGGTGGGTGCTCCAGTGCCATGAGTGCTCTTCTTCCTTCTTCCCAGTGCAGTGGGTCCGTGCTGTGCTCCTGTCGGGCTGGTTGGTCACACGCTGCTGTCTGTGGGAGAAATGAGAGGGCGAGTTAATGCTCAGTCTCATGGAGAAGTGTCTCTTCCAGGTGGCAGGGCTTGCGTGGCTTATGTAGCCGCCGCCTGATGAGCTGCAGCTGTGACTGATCAGCCTGTGATGAGGACGGGCAGGTGTTCCTCGCATGTTTCCAGGGCGATGCTGATTAAGCTTCGGGACGCTCGTCACAATCCCCTCACCTAAGCGTCGTCCTGGTCCTGTTGATGATATGAGACAGTAGGGGAGAAATAGGGGGTGAGTGGGGAGCGACCCCTGACAGACCTGCGAAAGCTGCCCAGATCCGAGAGAGGCCGTCAGCGTTGGCGTTCGCGACTCCCGCCCGATGACGCACCACGAAGTGGAAGTCCTGGAGCGCGAGGAACCATCGGGTCACCCTGGCATTGGTGTCCTTGGCGCAGACCATCCACTGAAGGGGTGCGTGATCCGTGACCAGGGTGAACTTCTGGCCAAGGAGGTAGTATCGCAGCTCCAGGACTGCCCACTTGACGGCCAGGGCCTCCTTTTCCACCGCGGCGTAGTTTCTCTCGGCCGGGGTCAGCTTCCTGCTAATATAAATGACAGGATGCTCCTCACCTTCCTGGATCTGTGACAGGACGGCTCCCAGTCCCGTGTCGGAGGCATCCGTCTGCAGCAGGAAGGGGCAGCTAAAGTCCGGGGCTCTGAGAACTGGCTCCGAGGTGAGGGCCTCCTTCACCCTCTGGAAGGCCTCTTCCGCTGCTGGGGTCCACTGTATCTTCTCTGGCTGCCCCTTCCTGGTCAAGTCTGTCAGGGAGACGGCTAAAGAGGAGAAGTTGGGGATGAAGCAGTGATAATATCCCGCCAACCCTAAAAAAGGCTCCTACCTGAGTCTTGGTCTCGGGGCGGAGCATACCGCCTCCACCTTCTTCTCCTGTGGCCGAAAGAGACCCTGTCCAACTTGGAAACCCAGGTACTTCACCTCGGAAAGTGCAAGGTGGCATTTGGGAGGGTTGGCGGTGAGTCCAGCCCTCCGGAGCTCCGAGAGCATCCTCCGTAAGCGGTCCAAGTGGTCTTCCCATTCCTCGGAGTGGATCACGACGTCGTCCAGATAGGCTGCGGCGTAGGACTGATGGGGCCGCAACAGGATGTCCATCATCCGCTGGAACGTGGCGGGTGCCCCGTGGAGGCCAAAGGGAAGGGTCCGGTACTGCCAGTGGCCACTAGGGGTAGAAAAAGCAGTCTTAGGTTTAGCATTCTCGGAGAGGGGTACCTGCCAGTAGCCTTTGGTGAGGTCCAACGTTGAGATATACCAAGCCCTTCCCAGCCGGTCCAACAACTCATCCACCCGAGGCATGGGGTATCCGTCGAACTCGGAGACCTTGTTGAGGCGGCGGAAGTCATTGCAGAAACGGAGGGTGCCGTCCGGTTTCAGGACCATCATGATTGGGCTAGACCACCCCCAACTTCAGCATTTGTTGTATTTCCTCCTCAATAGCTCGCCGACGAGCTTCAGGGACGCGGTAGGGCCATTGCCTGACGACGCAGTCCAAAGGTTCAAGTTGATCTTTGCTGAAGTTGGTTGATGAAAAAGAACCAGTTTTGAGCCAGAGAATCTTGGTGAATGGAAAAGTCAAGGCCGAAGCCTGGCACGAGCTTAGGATGTCCTGGAGCGTTGTAGCTCACATCTTCTCAGAATTCAAACAAACCACCGACTCTGGGCGGGTCACATGGTGTGATGCCTTTAAGGTCGGAGAAGATCCCCGCCTCTCAAGATGGGCTTGTCCAATGAGAAAGGCCGGGTGCCGTCCGGTTTCAGGACCATCATGATTGGGCTAGACCACGGGCTGTGTGATGGTTCTATCACCCCCAACTTCAGCATTTGTTGTATTTCCTCCTCAATAGCTCGCCGACGAGCTTCAGGGACGCGGTAGGGCCATTGCCTGACGACGCAGTCCAAATTACTACAGATTCTCAGGACACTAACATATTGCCTATGTACCAACATATAATATAAACGCTCGTTTCGATCATCAGAAGGTGAATTCATAGATACTAATCATGGTAGGATTACATATGGCAAGATGACAGGAATGGGTTCCATCATAAGCATGCATAGAATAGTCTAAAAATATCAAAGACAACATACACCATGATCTGAAGGATATGTGTGTTCATTCAACGAAAGGTTTTCCTTTGAATTAATTAGTAGAAAAGTCTATTTCTACTGTGCATTGTGGATTTCCTATGGAAAATGTAGTGCGAGGGGAAATTCTCAACATGCCATTAGGTCGTAAATGGATCTGGTCTAGCAGAGGTGTCGTGGTTGCCATGGGGACCAGGGTGGGCCTGGTGTCATTGCAGACATCCTGGCATCCAGTTTATTGGGTGAGGGGTCTGTGACGACTTGTTAATCTAATGAATAACTGATTTGTTAAATCAAATGAAAAATGGTGTGTTTAGTCCAGACGCTACACAACTGATTTAAATATTTAATAACAATCAAGGTGTGGGTCCTCGAGCTTATGCAGCAGGTATCGAGGCTGTGTCACCTAGTGATGATGGCATGAGAGCAGGAAGTGGTTGTTAGCCCTCGGTTTTGCTCAAACGTCACTAGAAATCTGATGTTTGCGGTGTCGCTTGGCTCTTGTGGCGGCACCGACTTGAGCTTGCCTGAGTTGTGTTGGTAGAGCTTTCGCTGTTGGGCATGTGGGACCGTTGCTCAATCCAACGTTGTCTGGCTGCTTCTGGGGTGTCGACCGGTTTCAAGGGATGCTCCTCCTTTGGAGGGGTCTGATGCTGTGTTGCATCAGGCAAGGAGTCAGAAGTTTGTCCTTCTCAGTACTCCTTAGTTGAGTTTTGTTCACGGAGCTATTTTGCAAGTGTCAGCAACTCCTGTAACCCAGAAGTAGGCGTGTCCAGCTGTCCTTGTGTAGCCTCCGTTCGGCACCTGTGTGAAGGGTGTGGAGGAGGATGTTGTGGTGGACTGCTGTTGGACATACCGTGGTGTTTGCAGGATGAGGATGCTTTTTTCCATGGCTTTTCCCAGTGGTTGGTCTGGAACCTGGGTCTGTTGCCATGGGAATGGCTCTGTCCTCTTCTGGCTAGGGGCTTTCTGTAGAAGGGTTTTGCATTGTGGCAAAATGGTCCTGGTCCTGGGTGCCTTCTGGTGCCCGCTTTGGATTCTGAGTTGTGAAGTTCAGAATCAGTGGGGTCTGACAAACACCTTTAGTGGAGGCCTTGTGTTTAATGCCTTCTGTGTCAGGTTGCTCAGCTGTTTATTAGGCATTGTGCGGCAGGCCATAATGCCTAGATGCTGACTTACACTAGGATGGAGGTTTCGGAGGAAAAGGTTCTTGCAGCCTGACAGGCGTTGTTTCGGTTCGCCTGAATTAAACTTTTTTGTTTCTCTCTGTGCAGGTGCAGAGGTTTTCAGGGAGCTGACTTGTGAAGTGTCAAGCAGAAGGCTTTGGCTCCCTTCCCCCCCTTTCGTAGCTGTGCGCAGGCATGGAGGGGCTCGCACTGCTGGTGATGTGATGTTCAGCAGGCTGTCTTTTGCTTGAGTCTATGCGCAGTCAGTAGGACTGTTTCAATTCTTTCTGAACCATGTCAAGCTCCTCTTCAATTGCTGAGTCAGGGTTTGGACCTCAGCTCTGGCTGCATGCCGATGGCCTTTTAAGGCATTAGATCTGGGGTCTCTCTCATTTAGTTCCATATATGCTGTTTTTAACAGTGACTTTGTGTGAAACAGTTCTCTTTCCAAGTCCTGTTTGATGGCTTTTTCTAGCGGCGCTTGGTATCCAGCAGCTGTTAGAGCCTCCTGAAGACTAGTGATTTCCTTCTGTTGCACCATTCTGTGAGGTTCTTTGCATCCGTTCTGTGCTTTCTCTCGTTGAGCAGGTGTCAGTTCTCTGTAGAACTCTGTGACTTGCAGTTTCAGCTCATTTACCTCCTGTCTGAGGCCCTTGAGGGTG
>NW_015505558.1:695706-696698 GCF_001515645.1 Sinocyclocheilus grahami | reverse complement strand
CAAAAATAAACAATAACACAAGTAAACATCAACTTGGCATCAACGGGAAGTGACACCAGGAGTGACGGGGATAGACAGAGCGAGAGAGCGAGAGAGCGAGAGAGAGGAGTGGTTAGAAAGTTACACTTTACACACCTATCTAACTGTTAGTCGGATGCTAACAGCTAGCAGTTGAGGTAAAGGGCTTCGCTTAAATGCATGTGCGGCTGCTAAAGAGTTAGCGTTGGCTACACGCAGTTCTTTGTTTACACACAGGTCTGTGAAGTGGGGGCTGTTGTCAGATTAACCGGAAGAGTCTGCTCACACTTCCGGGGTCACGTGTTGCTAGGAGACCGATGGAAACTCACATCAGGTGCAAGGGAAGCAGAACTTGCACTGCTGTGAGCATGCATGGGAAACTCATGCGGGCTATAATAGTCAGTTATGACATGTCCCATACAAATTCATTCATTAATCAAAACAGCACATTCACTTCACAGGCAATGGTGGATTCGTAGTTAGCTACGCTAGAATAACACCATTAATTTTACGTAAATGTTTCACATGAATTAATCAAAATGAAATACAATGATACGTAACACATAATAAGGCCTTAAATCAGTGAAATGAGGAGCATCGCTCAGATCACCTACACAGTGCTGAAAAAGGGGATTTCTTCGCCCAAGATCAGACCGATTTATTCTGGTACAATTTATATGGGCTGCTAATCTGAGACTTATCCGCCAGAAAAGGCGTACCCTCTACTAACAACAGAAATTAGGATTTCTTCGCTAAAATCAGGTTAGTTTCTTATCGTACGATTTAAACACATTATAGCACTGAAAACTTCTACTACTTGTAGGAAGGCACATTCAAGTTATAGTTTCATCTGATTTTGATCAGAAACTGGTGCGCGCATGTATAAGAAGTTATGTAAATATTTCACATGAGTGGATCCATATGAATACAATGATACATAACACATAATAAGGCCTTAAATCAGGGAAATGAGG
>NW_015505558.1:693361-694865 GCF_001515645.1 Sinocyclocheilus grahami | reverse complement strand
TGCTTTAATAGTAATTTTGTGTGGGAAAGTTTCCTTTCCAGGTCCTTTCTGGCTAACTTCTCCAGGTGCTCTTGATGTCCAGCAGCTGTCAGAGCCTTTTGAAGTCCATTGATTTCCTCCTGTAACTCCATTCTGCTGGGGTCCTTGCGGGCTACCGCCGTGATCTGTTGCTTGAGATCATTTACCTCCTGTTTCCGACCCATGAGGTTGTGGTACTCTTCCCTCTGTGTCCAGTTGCTTTCGGCTCAGTAGGTGGTCGTCAGTCCTGGGTAGGGCGTGTTCCTCACAACGCCTGGCCAGTCCTCTTTGGTCTGCATTCTGGGCAGTTAGTCTGAGCATCTGCAACATTTTGGCAAACTTGTGTTGAGAGTAAGAGCTAGAGACTACTACAAGATCAAAACAGAGTGTGGAGCTAGGTTTTACAGCTAGGTTTTACCAGGTGTGCTTAGCTGAAGTATTAGGTTATTATCTTAGCTGTGAATGCTAAGATAGGTTTGGGTCAGAATATGTTTGCTGAAAAGGGTGTAAACAGGGTTTTGATTGATGATTTAAGACTACTCTTATTGTCAAATTATCACTCAGAATTTACTGATGGTTCCCAACTGGCTCAATCTCTGAGGAAGTGAAGTAGAAGAGGAAAAAAAGGAAAAGGAGAGTATTTCTATTCAGATTATGCTTATTATTTGATGACTTGTGTCATAAAATTAGAACACATGTTGAAAATAAACAAATCAAAAATAAAAGTGTCTCTGGTTCATTTTGAGGTTTTGAGGTTTCATAAAATCAAAGTGGAACAAAAGGGGGTATACCATGTAAATGGATTTAAAATTAGCTGACTGCTATCATTAACCCTCTGAGGTCGATTAACGCGGATACGCGTTTTGAGGCATCTTCTCCTGATCACACCGAAAATAACTTAAATTACACTTTCAGTTTTGATCTTACAGATAAGAGCAATACATTAATCGAATCTGTAAAGGGTCTACTTTTATTTGTATACACGCATAATAACAACAGAACTTTGTGCATTTATAAAATAAAGAAAACAAACAGGGTGTGCTGTCTGCCGCCTTGGTCTGCGTAATCTTTATTTAGAAACGCGTCATTAAAATGAACTGTAACTCAGCAAATACTCAACAAAGAGACATGAGAGATATATCTATAGAAAGCTTCACATGTCTACTTTTAAACTAAGCAAGTCTTATCGAAAGCAAATATTCTGTGATAAAGTAATCCATATGAAACCAACGCGATGTCCAGTTTTTCACATCTCCCTTCATTATCTCTAATGCGACCACGCCCACGCGCTGAGCGCTATTGATATTATAATCATCCACGTGAAGCGCGCGGCGTGTAAACGCCCACATCACAGCAAACAAAGCAGCAAGACCTCAAGTTTTACTGTTCGCATCGCGCTGAGAGGAATAAGACAGAATTCACCTCAAGAAGCTTTGGATTACCTCAGGAAAAAAACATGAGTAAGTCTTTTTTATTAACCTACTTG
>NW_015505558.1:689964-690692 GCF_001515645.1 Sinocyclocheilus grahami | reverse complement strand
GGAAAGGAGAGCATTTCTATTCAGATTATGCTTATTATTTGGTGCTCAGGACTAGAGTTGTGCCCTAGTATTTGTCTAGATGACTTGTGTAACAGGGTCATAAAATTAGAACACATGTTGAAAATAAACAAATCAAAAATAAAAGTGTCTCTGGTTCATTTTGAGGTTCAGAGAGATCATAAAATCAAAGTGGAACAAAAGGGGGTATACCATGTAAATGGATTTAAAATTAGCTGACTGCTATTATTAAAACAGGGTAATTGATCTGGTATTAGGAACAATCAGTAGCACTCGTGATTAACTGTAAGATTTGTGTTGGGCAACACACCATGTCTGGTCCCAGCTGCTGCGTGTTCAGCTCCCATGCTGTGATTTTGCCATGTGTGTGCCCCGCCCTCCGTAGCACGTTATTCACTGTGTTACTAAAAGCACCCAATAACTTAATGATTCTTCTCTAGATAGACAGTTAAAATGTAATTAAATTTAGATTTAATTAGCTAGTAACTGAGCAATAGCATTCAGGAAGGATACATCTAAGATAGTTAAATTCGCTGCTGATGATTGTGAAACAGAAAAAGAAGGAAAAGAAGAAAAAGAAAGTGAAAACTCAGAAACCAGGGATTAGGTTAAATTCAAATTACTTCACACTGCATACACACATGCTGTATTTAAAAGCTTCAATTAAAGAGTGCTAACCCCTAATTGTTAAAGCTATTTGGTAGCTTAGC
>NW_015505558.1:678275-689863 GCF_001515645.1 Sinocyclocheilus grahami | reverse complement strand
GGCGTGTTGTGCTATGTGACGTTAGCACTTCCTGTGACAAGTTGTTGTCACGGTAACCAATGCATGCCAGTGTAATTAATGCAGTTTAATGTCTGTCTATGTTAAACAGTCATAGTTTTAGAACGTGGTGCTTTCAGCCTTCAAGACTTGTTGCATTACCTAAGCATTTCGGTGAGTGCTTCTCTAATGCAACAATAAACTTCTTGCACTTGTTTAAAGAATTACAAAACGTGTTTACTGTAAGTTAAAACCGGTTTAAACATATATGTAGTTATGTGTGCATCACACATGAATACTAAAGTACAGTATTACACCTTTAATTTCACTCAGCGAGTGAAACACAGTAATGACCACCAGGTTACTAGACTTGTATATATGCAGTCAAAGTGTAGATGAATTGCTTCAATCTAATTATTAAACTATAAGGCCTGTATGCTGTAGAAAGAGGAGGAACACTCAAATCTACCTTGATATAACTGTACTGAGATTTCTTCTTCAAAGAAACAATTTAAACAATACTGCAATTTTGTGATTTCTTCACTAAAACAGATTAATACATTATGGTACAGTTTGGACATGCCGCTGAGCTGAGATTCAGACAGTCTAACATGTGTTAATGCTTCGTTTAAAAAAAAAAACCCATTATTTTTCACATAATTCACCTTTATTCCACACTGCTTTGTCCCTTCTCTGAGAAACGGGCTGATATTTTCCTGTTTTTACGAAGCCCCACCCTCAGAAATAGATGATGGGCTCTGATTGTTTAGCTAGCCCAGTGTGTTGTGATTGGCTAAACCGCCTCTAGTGCGCGTCTAAATGTTCCGCCCCTCACCTCAAAGCATGGGCTCCGGTTGTATTGTAAACAATGGCTTTGTTAATATCGCTTATCAGTTTGAGCCCGATTGAGAAGCAGAGGATATTATTGAAGAGGATCATGCAGAACCTGTGCAAGCACAGCTTTTAATGGTAGGCCTGTGTTTTTTGTTTGTTGTTGTCTCATACTTTTAGATATGCTGTTATTTGTAAATGCTACTGCTTATGTTAGCTTTTAATATCTGGTTTTATCCTGATTAAAGCTTTAATACATGTAGCGTCTGGACCAACCAGACACACAATTTTTTTTTGTTATATTTAACAAATACTCTGTAACACCTCTCAGTCAACAAACCAACTACGAGGGACTATGGACTCTTCCCCCAAAATGGAAATAAGAAACTGATGTTTCCTTCGGCTGTAGATATGCTGAAAATCAAATGGTACCATAGCTTTATTCTCAAAACAGTAAACACAAATCCATAACGTCTCACCCAAATCCCCAAACATCCTATTTTCAGGTCAAAATGAAGCTCTACACTCAAAACGATTCACTCTTGCTGAAAAAACAAACTTTTCCCTCAGACATAACGCACAAGCTTTCAAAAACACACACACTACAACATAGTATTACACACTGGTGCAATAAATTCAAAACAATATATCCAAAACTGGTAAGTTATGTTGTTTGTGGTTCTCCACCTCAAAAACCTTTTCACATGAACACAAAAGACACAACCAATGTATACATTGGCACATTTTTATTCATCCATGTACTGCAGCACAACTGTAAAAAAAAAAAAAAAACATTCTGCCTCAGCATCCCGTCTTTGTTCTTGGTCAGGCCAGAGAACCCACATCACAGGCTATATTGGCCCTAGCCAGGCAGCGAGGGTAAAATCCTCTTGCATGCCTGATCCACCCCTGGCATGGTTCTCGGTCATACACTTTCCACTGCCATGCCGAAAAAAACTCCTCTATCGGGTTTAGAAAGGGAGAGTATGCAGGCAGAAAGATGTTAGAAAACCTTGGGTTATTGGTAAACCAGTCACGAATCAGAGCAGCACGATGGAAGCTGACATTATCCCAAACAACAATGTAACGAGGCTGCTCTGGCTGTGCTGGTTCCCTGAGGTCCAGCTGGAACATATGCTCTCTTAGACTGTCAAGGAAAGCAAGGAGGAGCATAGTGTTATAGGGTCCTAGAATGGCATGAGGGTGGAGTACCCCTCATTGGCTGATGGTTGCACACATAGTGACATTCCCTCCGTGCTGACCAGGGACATTTAAAATAGCCGATGGCCAATTATGTTCCTCCCCCTTCTCCTTCTTTTGGTCAGGTTGAAACCAGCCTCATCCACAAAGATAATTTCATGGGGAACAGACGGGCCTTCAATCTCAAAGATTCTCTGCAAAACACATGAAACACAGTAGAGTAAATCACTGCCCTGAAGCACAGTTCAAGAGGGCACAGATGGCAGCATAAACTGCTATACTGTGATGGTACACAATACTTTATACGATATCAAAACTCATACCTGAACATATTCCACTCGTTGGTCTTTCACTCTGTCAGAGTTTCGTTCGAAAGGGACGTGGTACACCTGTTTCATCACTCTCCTTTAAACCTCTCGCAGGCGGATTATATTATTGGCAATGACCATGTTTACAAGCTCCCTCCTCCGACAAAAGCCTTAGCTTGCCTCCACCAGGTGGTCATCTCTGTGTCCTACAAAAATAGAAGCACTCATTACTGTAACTGTCACTCATCCTTTTTACAGGAAAAAATGGAAACATACTGAAACTCTATCTGTATGCGAGGCAATTTGATGCATTTCTTTATTACAGTAGCATAGTGCAACAGTGTATGCACTCTAAATCCACCTGGGTAATTGTTTGCTAATTGAGCTCAAGCTGTGCTGACTTGAGTGAACAGTATTGGATGCTAATGCTTTCTAAATGACCACATGGTGTAAGCACTGAGAAATGTAGGGATTTGTGTGTAGAGTTTTGCAGTAACAGTTCACCAAATCTGACTCATGTGTTAAAGCAGGGGAATAGTGTTTTATAGTTCAGCAAAATGGGTGTGCTTTTTGAAAAATGGCGTTATGGTTTTGAAATTTTAGTTCAAAAGCCTGGTTATAGTGTTTTAGCAATCGAGAAAAACTGTAATAGAGTCTGTGCTGATTGGATGTGACAGGTGCAGGTGATCAGAACTCTGGTGACTCTGAACGAGTGGGCGGAGTGTAGGGGTCTGTTGCTGTGGATGTTGTTGACTTTGTGACAACTGCATTAAGCATTATGCTTCCCTATAGCTAGTAGCAGACACAGGTAGAAAGGTGAAAGTGGCCCTGTTCTCACAGGGGGCTCTCAAACCCATTTCCAATTAAATTACAAAATAAAAATGCAACCAATGCAGTGCTCACTTTTAAAATTCAAACTTAGAAATTTGCTCAGGTTTTAGAGACACTAGAAAACATATATTTCCAAAAAGAAAACAAGTTTTAGATAAAATCACTAGGACCTGAGTATGTTTTATTTAGCACTGCAAGGCAAGCTCTGTGATAAACAAACCATAGCATCTCCAGCCAGAATTAAAAAAAAAAAAAAAGTTTTGTTTTGAGAGTTATTTGGCTGAAAATAACCTCTTGAGGTTAATTTAGTCTATAAACCAGATAGTCTATAACCCAGATAAACCAGTCTATAAACCAGATAGAAACTGGGCAGGAGGATTTCCATTTCCCGGCATGATACTAGTGGGCAATAGTTAAATTAAACAGTTAAGTTGATTGATTGATTGGTTGGTTGATTGGTTCATTGGTTGATTGATTAATTGATTGATTGAAAAAGGAGTAAGGGGAAATGTGTTTAATGTTCAGTTACATTGGGTTTAAGAGTTTCTTTTAGTTGACATTGTGGAGGTTACTACTATGGTAAAGTGTGATTTCTTGCTTCTTGATTCAGCTCAACAGAAGATAAAATATAAAATAAAATATTCAATTTTACATAAACATATTCACTTTTATTTTTCACAGCATGGTCTCTATACTTAAAAATATACATTTGCCTTTATTTTTTTTAGGAATGGGGTCTTTCTCAAGGGGATCTTTTAAAAAAAATTTTATTATAAAGTTTGAAAACTCCTGGCTTAGTTGAGGAATGGCCTGAAAGATCAATATCAGTGTCCACATGGTTTCCTCTTGTTCATGCAACATATCAGAACCTTACTCTGCAGTGCAATGTAACCAACACCATGTTTATTTGAATGTTTACACTGCTAGCACTTTTAGGTCTGAATACTTGTTTTAGACTGGCTAACCTTGATTAAATTGTAATTATGATAAAAAACGTATTTGCAATCATACCATTGTCATTAACAGTTTTGGGAGAATAATTGATAAAATCAGATTATCCCCTAATTGCATATGGATCATTCACTACCTTGCAGATCAGCACTGCTTTGGTCTAAAATTTAATTCTATTAGTGCACCAATTATCACACAATCGAATAAGATGGAAGAGAACAAGATGAACTGGCCCTTGATGGGCTGGTACCACAGACAGGAACAATTATACCCATATTGATTGTTTACTCTGATAATTTAATTTTACGAGAGGTAAAAATCAATTGTAATCAGACTGTGGAATGAGTGCGTGTCCATTTTCACAAGACACCTTATTTCTCACCTCACTTTTTCATGCCATTTTCAGTCAGTCAAGTGAGAAATGATAACCATAGCAACCATCAGAGTTTCAGATTCTTCTGTAGTCAAGAGCATTCTTTAAGTATTTTTTACTGGTCTCATGCTCTCACTAAATATATCATATGGGTTTAACCTTATTTACACTGAATGGCAACCTGAGTTTATGTCTGCTGTGTGTATATTGTGTACATTTGTGGAATATAAAGTCAGATAAGTTGAGATTGATTGCTCAGGGCAACTTCCAAGGAGGTTTACAGTCATTTTAACTCCTCTCAGTCTCATTGTGTCAATACCCATGTGCTTTTAAGTCAGTTTGTGCATGTAATAATTTGTTTTCATTTACTTTTATTTTCAGCCACTGCCTGATAAAGTGTGCAACGACACAGTTCCCTTCACATCTTGTCATATTGTAATGACAGGGCAATTGTGCCCTTTCACAGCAAGGGTTTGTTCCTGCATTAAAGAATGTCTCCCTCATGATATTAACCTCATTAGCCTGATACCTACTAATTAATGTTTCATGACAATACACAATGAGTTAATCTCCTCTGGTAGAGTGAGGCCAAAGAAGCCATTGAGTTCTACTGGATAGATTTGTTAAATTTTTTGGAAAGATTTTTCTCTTAGAGATAGTGAGCAGGGGCTCACTGTACTCATTTATTTGTTGGATGACTTGATGGATTATTGGCAGATTCTTCTAGTCTCCTCCTTTCTGTGCTTAATTCATCGTCAAAAGTGTTCATTGTCAACTGCAGCACTCTAAATATCTCCAAATGAAAAATATGGCATCTGATTTCTCCAGTAGTTTTTTTTATGTTTGATTCAATCTCAATTTATTGATTATTTATTAATTATTTATTTAGATCTCAAGATGAATATGTTTGCAGAATAAATTGCGTTACCTGAATTTTAAGGTTCTGCGTTTAAACTTACTTCACTGTATCAGCAACACTGACAGCGGGTAGAATAATTTTTGACTAGGCAAGACAGAGTCAATTTGAGATAACACTAAAATAAAACACCAACTTTAAATTCACTATTCTGAAAGCAAAGCCGTAATGTTAAAACTATGTGCTGTCTGCTCTCTTTTTGGCCTTGAGTCTTTTCAGATGAAAAGCCAAAAACAGCCCTGCAGAGAATCTATCTTTTTAATCCATCCGATGAGATAGATCAGCACTTGAAGGTCCCACAGGCTTCTGCATCTATTATCTAAAACTGAGGCTGATTTGAAAACATCTTTGTTTTGTTTGCAGACCTTGTGTTTGCAATGCTTTTGTTGGGTTGTTTTTCACAATAAGATTTTACATTAAAAAGGATGAAAATCTTTTTAATAATGTATTAATTGACACTTCATTTTTCATAGTTCCCCCCTTGTGGAAAGGAGGAATGCAAACCAGTGCCTAGAACATTTAAAACAAACCTTGTACAGTAGTAATATAATAATATAAGTTTTTTTTTTTTCAACAGAGTGGGCTCCTGTCATATTTGTTGATACACATGGGGTATGTTTGATTGCTCTGTTCTTGATTAGGTGTCAACAATAAGCGACCTCTCACTCACCTTGCCGCCGATCTAATACCTTTAAGACAGCGGGTTGGAACAGCTCTAAGGATGCCAAGTGAATAAATATGTGCTCGAAGAAAGCCAGACCATAAAGCTTTGCATTCCTGCAAATCAGTCTATCCACAAATCTCCTGATGCTGCCCATCTTCCTTCAATTGTCTTTAAGCCTCCTACAGTCAAATGCTAGGGATTATTGAACAGCTACGTATTTTCTTCATCTTGCACTCCTTTCATTTCTGCAAAGGACATGACATCGCGAGGAAAAGGATGAGCAAAACTCTGAAGTTGAGCTGGGATGGAGAGAGAGAGCTGGAGAACAAATGCTCCGGCTTAAACCTTTCTCCCGAATCCCCAGAAGAACAATAAATTGGATGGTCTTGTAGAGAGAATACTAATAGCGGGCTGAGGTCAGAGTGGACCCCCTCACACATCGTTCCTCCGTTCTTTTCCATTACCATTTCTCACCTTGTTAGCCCTAACGCCAGGCCTAGGGTCTGTTAGCAAGGCTTTCACGGTGTGATCAATACTGTAGTGAGCCCGGAGAGAGCCCAAGCATGGAACAGTAAAAACAGAACAGAGATGATAGTGGAGGGAGAGGTTGGGGGTGGACTCTTCCCAGTGAAAGAATGGTCAAGGGTTTTAAAATAATTGGCACTACCTCATCCTGGTCTGAGGCAGCAGATGAATCAAGCACTATCAGAGAAGGCCACAATGTTCAATTATTCATGTGTGTGCTTGTTACACCAGGTTGCTCTAATACAGCCAACAGTTGCACCATTTGTAGAGAGCCGACCAATCAGTACCATAAGTTCGATGAAAAATATATAGGGCTCTGGCAATGTCTCTGTTTATCCTGCAAAGGCTGCATATGTATTAGGCTGGACTGTATATGCAGTATAAAATGCTGGCGATTACTATGTGTGAAATACTGTATACTGTAATTCATGTGATGCTGTTAGTGTATATAAGTTCATGTAATAGGTCTTCAGTTTAAATAATTATAATTATACAAATGTTGTAAAATACTTTCAAATGTTATGTTTTGAAATAACTAAGGTGTTTAGAAATATTTATAGTATGTTATGGAGTGAAATGTTATGTTTAAAGTGGGCGTATCTGATTGGTCGCTTGTGTACACGCACGCTTTCCCAAGGAGTTCTCGCGATGCGCTTCATTCTGAGTAAAGCTGTGAAAGTGAAGCATCGCATCGTGTGTATTTACTGTGTTAATATTCTCCCTGACAGGTATTGAAAACGCACATTTGCACACTAATGTATAAAACTCTCTCTAGTTGCGTTCATCTTAATGTTGTATGTTCTAAAGTAATGTGTAAGTTGTGTTTATGCGTTTAAGCTGACATAGCACTACCGCACCATGTTAGCATGTGGCTAATATGCACTGTAGGATGCACGTGTATGTTGGGCGATTAAATATAAATGTAACGATTATTGAATATTAATGTAGCGATTATACTGTGAGTTGCCTTCCAGTTGTTAATAGGTTATATTGGTATATGTGTTTAAAACATGACATAAATTTGAGAACACCATGAAGTTATAGACCAATACAACATGTGGTGTGTGTGCATACTGAATCACATGTGCATGTGAGGTATGTAAATGTGAACATGTGAAGTTCATACTGTGAATTATTTTGTGAATTACCTCAAATATGTACTCAGGCTTATTCACATTGTAAATTTGGTAAAGTGCCTTTGATTGGAGGGAAGTTATTTAGATATTTGAGTTGATACATTTATTGCTGTATGCAATAATTATTGGTTCATTGCTACAATTCATTCTGAGTAAAGCTGTGAAAGTGAAGCATCGCATCGTGTGTATTTACTGTGTTAATATTCTCCTGACAGGGGTACTACACATAAACTCAGCTCAGCTGTATGCAGAGTTCATCTAAGGGCTAGCATAAGACTGGATTTCCATTGTTGATGATATGCTGTCTGAGCAGATACAATTATGTGTCAAACTTAATTCTGGGGTTTTTTTTCTATTATTTCATGTTGGTGCAAGGTTCCCAGCCTTTTTAGGGCCCTATGATCAATATCTCTGAATGCAGTTATTGTAAATTTACAAATTTTGAATGAAATAAATCTAAAGCTATATTTAATGCTAGGTCTCTGATCTGGCTTAATTTAATTTTAAAATATAATGAAGACCAGAGAAACTTTTTCCCGTTTTTGGAAAAGCTTTTTTTATGTCAGGAGATTGCATGGGTTTTGCATCCAAAATAATGATAATAATAATAAAATCAGAGGTGCCATTTGAGATGACTAAGTGAAAAAAACTTTGCACTAACTTCTAAATTCACAGCAGAGCGATATTGATTTCAAGGAATCTGGACAGCAAGTTCGGTCAACACTGTGGAAAGAATACTTGAGATGACCACTTAAACTCCACTTTAAAACAGGTTACACATTAAGAGTTTATCTTTACAAAGTACAAGCACACTGTCAGATGCAGGGCGTGAGTTTCTTAAGGAGTTTGTGTGTGGAGTTTTAAGTTCTTTCTTATGAAATAAATTTTCATGGAAAACTAGTTATCTTTTTCCCCTCAGGCAATACTAGGAACCATACAGTGACAGTGGTCACAAATAAGTCTACTGCCTAAAAGCATACATCAAAGTCTTAAAGGTGCATGCCCAACTAGGGCATTTGACTGCCTCTGCCATGTCTGCTGTCAGAGACCTTCACTAAGGCTGCATTACTGCTGACCTGACTAAGTTTTGTCTTCTGCAAGAAACCTGCTAGTAGAGAAAAAAAAAAACAAGGGTGAGCATTTTGAAGGAAAAACTGCAGGCCCCATCTCTCCCTGAAGCTGGTTTGAGGCATTTAAGTACAATGCAGAACATGTCAGTTTCTACAAGGATTTCTTGCTGCAAGAGGCTTCATCATCCCAGACAATCACGAACAACCTCCACATGCTAGAGAAAAAGGTACAAGCCCATAATATAAATTCTGTTTTGATGCCAGTTCAAATCATGAGACCTAGGCAGATGAAGATCCAAGAGAGGTGGGAGGAATAATCTCCAGTTTTTGCTCATTTGTTTTGTACATATTTTAATCTATACTATAAAGTTCTGTAATGCACAAATTTATTTAACAGAATGTCAGTGACAGTGTAACACTCAGGTTCACTCAAAACACTCATAAGGATGATGAAGGTAAAATTATCTTTAATATTCCACACAGAAGGTAAATCCACAAGAGGAAGACTTAGCACATGTGAAAACATAGACAAGATCTGACAAACACTAACTGAACAGACTGGAACTTAAATACACAGGCAAATTAAAACAATAAACTAGACACAGGTGAACATAATTAACTAATCAGACATGAGGGAAAACTAGGTCAAAACAGAAAAACAAGAGGAAAGACAACAAACGAAAAGTTAATGATCGTGACAGTACTCCCCCCTCCGGCCAGGCACAACTTTGCGCCGTAACAAAAACAAAGGAGAAACAGAGGGGACTTAGGAGGAGGATAAAGGGGCGGAGTTGGGATGGTAACAGGGGATAGCAAAGGGTAGGCAGGAAGGCAGGCGGATGAGCAGGGAGGCGATGATGGAGGGAGGAGCCACGGAGGAATCAGGTGGAACCATGGCGGATCAGATGGAGGGAGGGAGGAGACAGGAGGAGTCAGGGCGGATCAGACGGAGGGAGGAGCCAGGATGGAGACAGGAGGGACCCAGACCGCAGCCAACATGACAGCCCACGGTGGAGCCGATGGAGGAAGGAGCCATGGTGGAGGAATGGTTGACGACTCCAGGGGGCCGACCGACAGTGGCGGAGCAGGTGGGAGAGGAGCCCAGGGCGGAGACGGAGAGCCGACAATCCAGGGTGAAGGGGATGATCTGGAGGGCCATGGTGGAGCAGATGGCTCAGGTGACAGAGGCGTAGGCGGGGATCCGAAAGGCCACGGTGGTGCCGGAGCGACAGAGGACCAAGGTGGAGATGGAGGGAGGGAGGAGCCTAACGGAGCCGGTGGGATGGACGGACCTGCGGCGGGAGGCTGTGTGGGACTTTTGAGCAGTCAGGGGGTTCAGGGATGATGTGTGCTGCCCATACACACCAGATGGCCACTCCAAGCACTAGGAGCACCAGAGAAAGGGGAACGACCTCCATGGTCGAGACAGGACAGGCAGACTGTTCAGGGGCAAATAGACAGTTCAGACAAATCAGGGCAGAGAAACAGTTCATAAATGGCCTCCATGGCCATAACAGGACAGGCAGAGATTTCAGATGATGACGGAAGTTTGGGTATTTCTGAATAAAGTCTATTAAATCCCCTGAGTCCTTCCTCAGCTCACCCTCAGCGGTGGCCCAGTGGGCAAGGCTTTCCTCCACGCCCTCGCTCTCCACTGTACAATTCTCCGTGGTGGGCATTGTTGCCGGTTCACGCACCTGGTCAGACATTCCATGAGGCTCAGCTCTGTCGCTCTTTCTTGCGATGGCTCGTTGATCGTGGTGGGCTCTGGCTGTTGCTTAGCACAGCGGGGTGATGGTTGGCTGGGCTCTGGGTCCGGAGTGGGGCTGGTGAATTCCTCATCAGCGTGGCAGACGATGAACTGGAATCCGTTTCTCACCAGTACCCACTCCACAAAGGCGGCGAAATTCCCTCGAGGACCGTCTCCGAACAACCATGCTCTGCACGCGGTGTTGAGGCTCGCTATGTTGAATGAGTAGAGCGTATCGTCTGGGTAGGTGGTATTGTTGGCAATATCCAGAAATAGTCTGGTGGGGTCCTCGAGGGCAAGTTCTCCCTGCTCCAGCAGGAGGAGGAGGAATTTGGGGCGATCCATAAACAAAAAAATAAAAGACTTTCAAAAACAAGAAAACAAACAAGGGGAAACACGCCGCTGTTTGGTCGGATCTTCTGTCACACTCAGGTGCATTCAAAACACTCACGAAGATGATGAAGGTAAAATTATCTTTAATATTCCACACAGAAGGTAAATCCACAAGATGAAGGCTTAGCACACGTGAAAACATAGACGAGATCCGACAAACACTAACTGAACAGACTGGAACCTAAGCTCTGGTGCGTTTTTTGGTATTTTCGCCTAAATTTGACATACTCAAATTCAAATGTTTACCCTACACACATACAATGGAGGAAATAAAAAAAAATGGTTTCATTGTAAAGAAAATCATTTGAAATTCAAAATATGAGTGTAATTCTTTATAAATAACATTATATATTTTTCAAATATTACAATAAACACAAAAAAACATAAGCGCTTTTTGATTTTTAAAAAAAAATATTTTTTTGAAAGTCTGTATTTCAGGTTCTATTAGGTCCAGCTCTTTGCAATTTACTTTGTTTGAAGCCACTAGATGCCAAAATGTTCCAGAAAAAAATAATATTTCAAATAACAGCTTCTAAACAGGAGTTATTGCATTATAAGTGAAGCGAGTAAAATTGTCCTTTTTTGCATATACATGTGTCATTTTGAGTTTCCTTTGCAAAAACAGGCTTTATAAAACACATTA
>NW_015505558.1:652092-678098 GCF_001515645.1 Sinocyclocheilus grahami | reverse complement strand
GGTGGGCTCTGGCTGTTGCTTAGCACAGCGGGGTGATGGTTGGCTGGGCTCTGGGTCCGGAGTGGGGCTGGTGAATTCCTCATCAGCGTGGCAGACGATGAACTGGAATCCGTTTCTCACCAGTACCCACTCCACAAAGGCGGCGAAATTCCCTCGAGGACCGTCTCCGAACAACCATGCTCTGCACGCGGTGTTGAGGCTCGCTATGTTGAATGAGTAGAGCGTATCGTCTGGGTAGGTGGTATTGTTGGCAATATCCAGAAATAGTCTGGTGGGGTCCTCGAGGGCAAGTTCTCCCTGCTCCAGCAGGAGGAGGAGGAATTTGGGGCGATCCATAAACAAAAAAATAAAAGACTTTCAAAAACAAGAAAACAAACAAGGGGAAACACGCCGCTGTTTGGTCGGATCTTCTGTCACACTCAGGTGCATTCAAAACACTCACGAAGATGATGAAGGTAAAATTATCTTTAATATTCCACACAGAAGGTAAATCCACAAGATGAAGGCTTAGCACACGTGAAAACATAGACGAGATCCGACAAACACTAACTGAACAGACTGGAACCTAAGCTCTGGTGCGTTTTTTGGTATTTTCGCCTAAATTTGACATACTCAAATTCAAATGTTTACCCTACACACATACAATGGAGGAAATAAAAAAAAATGGTTTCATTGTAAAGAAAATCATTTGAAATTCAAAATATGAGTGTAATTCTTTATAAATAACATTATATATTTTTCAAATATTACAATAAACACAAAAAAACATAAGCGCTTTTTGATTTTTAAAAAAAAATATTTTTTTGAAAGTCTGTATTTCAGGTTCTATTAGGTCCAGCTCTTTGCAATTTACTTTGTTTGAAGCCACTAGATGCCAAAATGTTCCAGAAAAAAATAATATTTCAAATAACAGCTTCTAAACAGGAGTTATTGCATTATAAGTGAAGCGAGTAAAATTGTCCTTTTTTGCATATACATGTGTCATTTTGAGTTTCCTTTGCAAAAACAGGCTTTATAAAACACATTACCCCAGAATTCTATTTTACTATGTGCCATAAGCACTTTTCTTGATTATTGATTGAATTATGTTTCATTTTTATGTTTTTCTAAGTAGTAATATACAAAATGGCATAAGCAAATTGCACCAAATTTCACATTTTGTGTTTTCTACAATCAGTTTTATTCTTTCAGGATACACAAGACCTGAAATATATTATAAAAAAATATCTAGAATAGAATCCACATCCTCCAGCTTTATATCATTCCATTTATGTCCATTCTGTATTGGTATATACTGATTCAGAGCATCTCCTCACCTCATCAGCTGAGCCATACCTGTATCCAGCAGCCTCTTCCTGCCAACATCTTTGCATCCCAGGACCAGAGCTGAGCTAATCAGATAGTCACGGCTGCTATGACCTTCAGAGCGTGAAACAAACAAATAAATGATCATTCAGACAGCACTGTAATAATTAATGTATATTTACTGTATATTTACCGAAATGCATCATGTACTGTCCTTTTCTGTCAATAAACAGTTTATCAGATTGCTAGATGTGCTATCACGTTTCAAAATAATGATTCAAAGATCACAAATGGAGAAAACACGCTGATAAAGCCTCACCAGACGTGCGTTCATTCCTCTCCACGGCGCCGCTGAACGTTCTTCGTCATATACAACTTGTAATATGATTATCATAGATTGATATTCTCCGAGCCGCAGATGCGTTAGCTTTTCCGCTTGGTATTATTGTTTTCAAAACAGTCCGAAACTACAAGTCCCAAACAACAACACAGCTGCTAGCAGAGCTATCCCGAACCTGTAAAAGATCAGACCTGCCTGCCTCCATGCGCGGATGATTTGGAGAGCGCGTCTTTGGCAGAAGTGCGCCTATTTTGTCTGGTGCGCATCTGGACAAAACACTATATATCTCACCGATGGAAGCATGCAGAAACGTGAAAATGGTCTTGTCTGAAAGAATAGATCCTAATCTAAAAATCCAGGAGGTCTTTCAAGAAACATAGCATGTCCAAAATTGAACAAAAATAAGGGGTGACATTTCTTTCTGCGCACCATGCTTTGAGCACTCCCCATTTGAGACTGTATAAAGAGTGCGTAGATGTGGCTCTCACATTCTGAATTGTCTCAATGACCTTAGGAGGTAAACTAGCTGCATTTAAATTCAACCTCTCATGGACCAGGCCTAGAGAGACAGTTTCTGAGGGGAGGGGTGGAATATTTTGCCCCATACTTGAGAGAGAATATCCCTGTGTGATGGTAGTGGCCATTGTTGGTCGTAGAGCAGCTGCACAATCTCCGCTATCCACAGTCTCCCTGGTCAGTATGGTGCTATTAGAATCATCATATGACCGCATTCTCATACCCTCCATAATGTCGGCTTGATTAGGCTCAATGGGAGAACACATACAGTAACATGTCAGAGGGGACATTGCACGTTTTTGCGCGATGCAAAGTAGTGATGGGAAGTTCAGTTCATTTTACTGACTCGGACCTTTGAGTCTCGTTCAGCAAAATGAACAAATCTTTTTTTCCGAGTCATTTCCTTCATTTTAGCAAAATATGATTAAAACGTTACGTGTTACTTCCCTAAAACTTCTACTACTGACCCAAACGTTGATCACACTACAAACAATACAAAACTATAATGCTATAAGAAACAGAAAAGATTGCTTACCTTGTTCTTCAGTCTATGATTAGGGTTTGAGTCATTTGTTCATCACGTGACAGCCCCATAAACTTAACCCAAGTAGTCTGAGCTGGAAAGAGAATTGATTAGTTCATCTCTCAAGTCTTCGGGTTTGAGTCGTTCGTTCATCACGTGACAGCCCCATTAGCTTTAACATATGCAGTCTGAGCCGGAAAGAGAATTGATTAGTTCATCTCTCCAGTCTTCAGGTTTGAGTCGTTCGTTCATCACGTGACAGCCCCATAAGCTTTAACCTATGCAGTCTGAGCTGGAAAGATAATTGATTAGTTCATCTCACGAGTCTTTCGAATCATTCGTTCTTTTGTCACGTGACGTGGCCGCATTGGATAGAGAAATTAATTCATTTACAAGCTTCCTTACAAACGGGTGCATAGTTGTTATTATTATTATTACCATTATTATAATTAGTATTTATGCTTACAGTTATGTGATGCGTTTCTGGTCTCAAATTGTAGCTTTTCATTTATTACAGTTTATAAATGTGAATTTCTGTCATGGTGGTTATTTGCATAACACTGAATGTGGTAACAAAGGTAATAAAGAGTTGGTTATTATTATTAAGTCTATTTTCGGCTCAGAGTGTATGGGTCTGTCACGTGATGAACGAACGACTCGAAAAACCTGAAGACTCGAGAGATAAACTAATCAATTCTCTTTCCAGCTCAGACTGCTTTGGTTAAGCTTATGGGGCTGTCACGTGATGAACGAACGACTCGAAAAACCTGAAGACTCGAGAGATAAACTAATCAATTCTCTTTCCAGCTCAGACTGCTTTGGTTAAGCTTATGGGGCTGTCACGTGATGAACGAACGACTCGAAAAACCTGAAGACTCGAGAGATAAACTAATCAATTCTCTTTCCAGCTCAGACTGCTTTGGTTAAGCTTATGGGGCTGTCACGTGATGAACGAATGACTCAAAAAAACCTGAAGACTTGAAACAGGTGAACTACTTGACTAATTTCAGTACAGAACTTATAGGATGTTGCACATGCGCGACTGAACAAATCACTCCCTGAGATGAATCGTTCTTCCCGAGTCACATTAAAGATTTGTTCAAAATAAACTAATTGTTCAAGAACGACCCATCACTAATGCAAAGTGATCTACGGCAGCTCAACCGAATCTCTGCCATATCATCAGAACCACTTGGGGGTGATGTCTCCCTATTACAGCAGGTTCCCTCTGGACTGTAAATCCGCTCCCCTGTTCATTATTCCAAGAACTAGTTTCCCAGACAAATATTTGTACACAATGTTTTGAGTGAAAAACATTTTGAACTTGTACTTTCTGAGGTGTTTGTTGAGGACTCGTAAATCCAGAATGGGACGGAGACCTCCCCCTCTCTTGGGAATCACAAAATAACGGGAGTAAAAGCCCTGCTGCCTTTCTTCCATTGGAATTATTCTTATGACTCCTTTTCTAAGTAAAGAGAATATGTCTTCCTTCAAAACCCAAGCTGACTCTCCATGGGCAACTGACATTACCACTCCATTGAACACAGGAGGTTTTACAGCGAACTGGAGTCTGAAACCCCTTGTCTATAGTGGCTAAAACCCAGGGATGAACTGCACATGTGCGCCAGTTGATTATCTGAACAGCAAGAGGGCCATCTTCGCTCACTAGCAGTGGTGCAGCACCCTATAGTGGCATAAAGGGGAAACTTCGCTCCAATAACAGAAATATAATTCATATTTGTTTGGTTTGAATTTTTTTGTGATTCTTTTCTTTTTCTCATCCCAGTGTTTCCACTACATTTCTTTTTGCAGTGGCAGGCAGCCACAACAAAAATCATCCCTACCACGACTGCAGCTTCACAGTGACATCATAGTGACCCCACTCACATTATTCACAGTCGAGGAAGTAGCGGAAGAGACAGAGCAGGACTTGAATTTCGGTGTGGGATTGCAGGTATTGCTCATAATTCTACTCATTCCCGCAGGTTTCACACTTATAGCGCGATGACAGATGATGGAATGTATCATTTGCACATACTTTTAAGTCTTGCCAAGTTAAACATTCAAGTGACTTTAAGCCATTCAAGAGCAAAAGACATGAAAGAGAACTCAATACAGTACTCGCACAGTCTCTTATAGATTGTTTTCAGTGCGTCCATACCCACAGCGTGCACACATAAAGTCACCTCTGAAACAGCATGCGACTACAGAACTGAGGGTAACACTTTACTTGAAGGGGTGTGCATAAGACTGACATGACACCTTCATAATCATGACATGACACATGTCATGAATATGAAGGAGGTTTTATGCATGTTTATGACAACTGTCATTAAGTGTCATTCGCTCAGTTATGTCATTTTTAATGTAAATATGACATTATTTGACCTAACCCTAACCTAACCCTACCCCTACCCTTACCCCTAACCATAGCCCATAACAAAGACATCTCAAACAATGTCATCTTTGCATTAAAAATTACATAACTGAGCGAATGACACTTAATGACAGTTGTCATAAACATGCATAAAAACCGTCATATTCATGACATGTGTCATGTCATGATTATGTAGGTGTCATGTCAGTCTTATGCACACCCCTTCAAGTAAAGTGTAACCGAACTGGGTTATGTTTTGCACCTTATTGCATGTAAACGGCCAAATACATACAAAATTAAGTCAAAATGCACTTGGCGAGAATTCAAGTAAACACAGTTGGTATATATTAAAAATAGTTGTTAAGTGACTGTAAACCGTTGAGAAGCAAAACACGTGTAACAGTACATTAGATCTGTGCATGAGGTCTTAAAGAGACAGCAGCCTAAATAAACCTGCTGTCTGTGTCATTACTGTTTATACAGTGAGGACTATCCATTATTTTACAGATGAATAGATTATTCAGTTTCTGTAGTAATTCTGTACTTACTGTTAGACCTACATGAAAAACTTAAAGTACTGTTGATTTCATTTGTATTTTGTTATTGTTTTTATTTGTGCTATTGCTCGTCATTTATTTAATTGTTCTAATTGTTTTTTGTTTTTATTTTAGTCCTGCCACCACAGCTGGAAAAAAAATCCTTGAAGAAACACTGCATCCCACTCTGCGCCTTAGCCCTTGGCCTGGATGCAACAGAGAAATTTTTAACTTTTTATTTGTGATGGGATGCTTGTGAACTTTTGATCTTCCTCCCTCAGAACAAACTCTCGGGGTAGAGGGGAAAACAATGTTTTGGGGGGAACATTGGGAACATGGGCCACACTCCTGCACACATTTGACACTCAAGAGTCTGCAAGAACAATTGCTGTTTTTAAATTCCTTATTCTTTTCCCCATGGGAGGGAGATGTGGAACATTTAGAAGGGATGAGAAAGAGAAACTCTGAGAGCTGTCTTCAATCCCTTCTTGAAGCTGAAGTATTGTCTCAGATAGACAGACTCTGAACGGTCTCACACGCCCTGCCGCACTTCCCGGTTCTTGCGGTGGAACTGGACAGGAAGGCTGATACTCAGACTGACCTCATTTTCCTGAGAGTCTGAAATTTGGCCGGACTGGATGATAAGGCAGAGCCACCGGCTTTCTGGGAGACAAACCTTGAATGCCTATCCCTCCCTCTTCCATAGATCGCACTGCTGCTGCATCACAGTAACAATTGCTTCGAGCAGAGCTGTTGCATCGATGGGAGCAGAACGGACACCGGATAAAGCTTACCAAATATGAAATATATGACAATCTGATGTTATGTGTTTTAGTGACCAATTTAAATAAATAAAATAGATCAACATAAATTTACCTCAGACAGTAACTAGGACCACCTCGCGCACAAATTAACAGAATTATAAAATTACAAAAGGGGAATTTAAAAAATACATAATACACAACAATATAAATCTTTAGTAAAATGAAACATTAGATTGGCAAAATTACAAATAAAAATACATTTATGATTACCTTTTCATTGGCACCAGTCCGTCTGGCAGATGACTGTTAAGAGATTTGAATTGCGGGGTTGAAGTGGCTGCATCACGTTTTGAAGGCTGTTCCTAGGTGCCATCCTCTGTAGACTTTTCCAATTGTCCTTAGATTAGCCTACAGCAGAATTAAATAAATCATACAGATGATCTACCGCTGTGGCTTTATCTTTAGTCTTTGGTAATATACAGAATATCTTCCGTCTTCACGGTTGCTTGTGCCATCACATTTACATAACTGTGCATTAACGCATTAATGTAACCCCTCGTATGTTTCAGTGAAAAATTATACTCAACAGTAACACAAACGAAGTCCAAGAGCCAGACCTTCAAATACTGAACTACATATCTACGTCCAAGAGGGTCCCTAATCAGACGTTCAGATATTGAACCAATTTTGCACATCCACAGACATCCAAAAGTGTCCCTAGTCAGATGTTCAGATATTGAACCAGTTTTGCACATCCACAGACGTCCAAGAGGGTCCCTAGTCAGACGTTCAGATATTGAACCAATTTTGCACATCCACAGACATCCAAAAGTGTCCCAAGTCAGACGTTCAGATATTGAACCAGTTTTGCACATCCAGACATCCAAAAGTGTCCCTAGTCAGACGTTCAGATATTGAACCAGTTTTGCATCACAGACGTCCAAGAGGGTCCCTAGTCAGAATTTCAGATATTGAACCAGTTTTGCACATCTAAAAAGGGTCCTCGTCAGCTTCAGCTGCCATTTGGAGTCTCCTTTGTCGGGTTTTAGTTGAGAAAATCGCACAGTGAGGGCAGCCATCGGGGTTGGATAGTGCTGCCTGAGCGTGTTTAGCACCCAGGCATAAGATGCCTTGGCAGAAATCCTCACTCCACAGGCACAAGGATGTGGAGGAAAGCCTTTAGGCCTTTCCACACTGAGTGCAATGCGAAAAAGCGAGGCGAATCGATGACGACCAGTGCTTTCACACCGAAAGTGAAACGATTGTTCGCCTTCTGCTAATTCACACCTGCACGCTAGGTGGCGCCGACCAACAATGCATTTTTGGATGGATTTAATGGATTTCCCATAATCCGCTGCTCAATATACAGCATTAAATTAAGATAAACAAGGTTCTACACCAGATGCTTACAAGAATAGGCTACATCCTAAAATATAATTAGAAGTACAATTAGCATCAAGCTACACTTGAAAATGTACATAATGTATTTGCTTACCCACTTTAAACCATCATCGAGTGCTTGTAATAACTTCAAATTGTGATCTATAGTTGATTTTGATTAAGCAGACACATGCACTCTTTTGTATGTTAAGCAGACACTTTGTATGTTTAATAACGCTACACTGCTAAAATGTGTTATAAACATCCTTTATTGCTATAAAAATACCATGAGCTGCATACAAAACACAATCTGTCTATTTGTTTTCATATTTCATGAAAGCAATATATGTCATATGTCTATTTGCTTCCAGATCATGTGTAGAAAAATAGTGAACAGGCTCTGACTCATAACACTCCATCCACACACGTGGAAGAAAACGGACGGTGCTCTACATATCACATAATTCAGTGGACAATTAATAGAAATGTTATTCTGTATAAAGAACATGTGAGAATAATTCTGTTCTCAAATACCAACGATAACAGTAACTCAGCATCCACTCTCTTCTCTTATCCGGGATACACTTCTTCTGTGTTTGTTTACACTGGTTTTCGAAACAGCGCCACCACTCTTTCCTTTTTGTGCAACAGCAGCTGCTCTGGTCACGTGATCCTAGCTCAAATCTTATTGGACGGCCCGTGTTTTTGCTTTGCGAAACTGAAAAGATTCGTCGGACTGGTTGGGAAAAAAAACATTTGCATTTTCGTTGCGCGAATGTTCGCGGTCTATGTGGAAGCATCCATAGAAATCTATTGTTTTATTCCAGCGCGTCATCATGTCCGATATTCGTTTCGCATTTTCGCGCTCAGTGTGAAAAGGCCTTTTCCTTCCATGTCTTTCTGGCTTATTCTAGGTGGCCATGAAGGTGTCTGCACTCTCTTTATACGGTAAGTCCACCACAACGTGAAAACTAATATGGAGCTATGCTGAGAGTAGTGAGCTCTCTATGGAGTCAAAATAATGCCACATATATATGCAAAATAATAAAGTTTTGCAAAAGAAAATAAAGTTTTGCAAACGAAAATAAAAGTATTGAGAAAAAATAAATGTTTTTGCAAACAAAAATAAAGAATTGCAAAATATAAATGAAACAGCACAAAATCAATGATTTTGCAATACATATTTTCCATGGCCATATCTACTAATTTATTTGCAACGCTGCTTTTATTTTGCGTTTCAGTCAAGTTTGAGCTTGCAATCGGTCTTTGTCAGTCACGTGCGTTTATTATGCGTGACGTCACCGAGGCGCCATTTAGAAGGTATCGTTGCATTGAGCAGTGAACTAAAAGTGTACAGAGCCATGCAGTAAAGACCGATTAAATCGTCATACTGGAGAAACAGCTGCAAACCAAGTAGATACGGTACCGAGATAATCTCAGCAAAAAATGTTTAGGAACCGTAATTTATGTAATATGCCAATGATGATCATTAACAATTAACACTGATCCATAATAACGTTACCGGCCGCAAAAAGTTGAGTGCCACCGGCATCGCTGCCTCCAACCTCCTAGGATATATGATTATCTTGTTTACAGTATAAAAACTTATATGTTCCGTTTTTGTCTACCATTGATTTGCACACATAATTTGCACAATTGTAAGTAATTACATCATGTGAGTCTCTACCATTAAACCTTACCCTGTTTGTTCACAATTTTCCGTACTGTGATGTAACTCCTCATTCTCTATACCGTTTTCCCTTTGCGCTTCACGTTTCTGCGCGTCTCTCTTTGTGGCACTGTTTTGATATGGGGGTGGAGTCAATGGGGGCGTGTACAACAGGCCTGGGCACGCCTCCCTGGAAGTGACATCATCGGCCCGAGACATAGCTCACTGATCCAGGCACCATCACTGAGCAGAGGCATGCGGGTGGATCGTTTCCTTTTATTCTCTAGCATTAAAACGTGCTTGTTTTCGTTTTATTAACAAATGCATATGTGTATTAGCAGTGTTTGCTCAAGTTAAAGAAGTTGTTAACATGAACATCTGCAGTTTACTTCTCTCAATGTGCACACTTTTATAGCATTAAAATGTGTATTGTTTCATTTGGTTAACTAAATGTGTTTGTTTAAAATCTCTTAACCTGTGGGAGGACGCCAGCACACAGAAGCGTTCTTTGTTTAAATGAGTTCAGAGTTATTGCTAGTTTTAATGTTAAAGGATGCAATTAACTTCATAAACTAACTTACATCATTAAAAAGGTCTACGACTCAAGCTTCATATCGATCTCGACTTCGTTTTTCATTTACATAACTCCTGGCATAAATTAAGAAATGATTGTAACTCAGTCATTCTTGAGAAGTGGGACAAAACAGGGTGCAAAATTTAAAAAATAATACCTTGTACTCAGACAAATGAAACTTGTATCATTATATGCTACTGAGCTATGCTTTGATACAACCTCCCAACTTTTCTCTTTTTTACAAAATGTGCTTTTTTACCTTGGACTGTGTAATATAATTTCAGCTTTATCTTTAACAGCATTCAAGATGTTTTTAACATTTCAAAACACGTTCTCGTGTTAGCAGACAGATTATACTTTCACATGTGACCAACAATTCCACAACAAATATAAAATATCATAATGAAATATTATCAAAATATTCAATTGACGGAGGTGACATCTGATGGTGGTGACGAAATCCTGAATTTGTTTTAATTGTAACTATCAAATACATTGAATCAGTCAGTTAATGTATTAAAACAAACAGTGAGTATGTTATTGTTTATAAAGCTTTTATTCAAGAGTCACATTTAAGTATTTTGATATATCACTGGAACACAAAATCTTATGGTGGTGACATCTGACGGTGTTGACAAATTTGGCATTTCTTTCAGAAAACCAATAGAGTTCATGTAATAGCATTTTTTTTTTTCTGTTGATGCTAGATGCTAATGGAACCTGCTTCAGGATAATAAAATTATCTAAATATTTCAAATAATTTCCTCAGAAATTGGAAAATGGTGTCGATATATCATGGCTGTGACACAGGAAGTATTAACAGTAGGATTTAAAATATTATAAAACTAAAACTTAGCAGAGCCTGTCTGACACTGATGTACTTTGCAGAGGTGAACTGTGGCAAGGGGGTCCTTTAAAGTGACCGCTGCCCCTGATATTCCCTGATTTTATTACATTTTATTGAATGTCTGACGGTGTTGACAAAAAGTGGGGACGCAACTTTAAAATCTTATGAAACATGCATGTGTCATTAAAAAAACAACCTTGCTTTGATAGGAGATATTATTAAGGGTTGCTTTTGATAAAATAAGCTATTTTTCATCATTAAAAAAACATTTTTATCCATTTTATTGCATATGAATGATTGAACCCTTCTCTGTGGACATACTGTTTTAGACGTAGTGAGGGGACATTAAGAAACACAGATTTGGTATAATAATGAGAAAATTAATTTGAAGGTGATAATTGTGTTAAATACATTCTATTATTAATCCCTCGTGACATTTAAAATTGAAAATATTTTGATTTTGTACAGCTAATAGCAGTTACCATTGCTGGACCTGTTTTGTCCCAAGTCTGAAGAATGACTCCGTTAAGTTTTTTAAAATATTAAGCTTGAGTCTTTTTGGTTTAGTTTTGTCGTGGCCACGAGATATTAATTTGTGGGAACGTGATAATATGTCGTGGCCATGAGATCCTATTGAGGGAACAACTTCTAGTTGATAGTATATGCTACCATATATTTTGCAAATACTGTAAACGCCTGACAATTATGCCAATAAAGTTTTGACTTTATGATTGCATTTACACCTGTATGTGATGATAAATGAGTGGTGTTTTCATTTACAAATGAAACTACGCAAATTATTCATTTATAATTCTAGTATTTATAATTATAGGCTTAGGGTATTTATAGGGTTATTGTTAAATTCATCCTCTAAACTGCACTTCCAGTAAAAATTCCTGTCATATAGCATTGTCAAAGCTTTATTGGCATGTCGGGCATTTACAGTATAGGCTATTATTTACAAAACTCTTTAAGGCTGCGTTTCCCAAAAGCATCGTAAACCAAATTATGACAATGGTTCTTCAATCGATTTAGGCTTAAGATGCTTTTGGGAAACACAGCCCTGAACGTTAAGTAAAGAGATCGAAATGAAGGTAAAAAAAAAAATCAAATACATAACAACGAATATAAAAATATTACCAATAATAATAACAACAATAAAATACATGGACTTACAAGACTTGCGGGATGGATAAAAAAAAATATTGTAGGCCTATTTTATTTGATGTACTTTATTTAACATTTATTCATAATAATCTTTATTCGAATGTTGTCTACATCGCGTGCAACACAGTCCCGTAGCCTAGGACTATGGTTAACACTTAAACCACCAGAGGTCGCTATACCTAAAAGCGCCAGCGGGTTAAATTTACCCATGCACAGGACTACTGTTTTGATATGGCTAAAAAACCTATGTCACCGTATTATGCCACTGTCTTCACAATGTCTAGAGTCATAAAATTTTTATTTTTTAGTCATCAACTATGTTTTTGTCCTGTTGTTTTAAGTTCACGTCTATTTTTAAGCAGGTTACACTAATCACTTTTCTTAATTGTGAATATAAACCAGCCTGCAATGACAACGAGAATTACAAGGAAATAAATACATATTTGGGTGGTGTAATATTATAATAAAATGTTTTAAGATAACCCATGTATTTTAAATTACTAAAATACCCTAAATAGACTATAATAAGCCATAATAATTCACCACACTGCATGTATGCACTAGGATGTATGATACAAAGACAAATTCAATCGCACAGTTTCACCTAATCACTTATTTATTTGTTTAGTTATATAATTTATAATTTGAATAAGAGAACAACACCAATAAACTTGGGTTAATCATAAAAATTGTTTTATTACATCATAATTCAGTTTTTTTTTCAGGAATAAATAGCTAAGCAACACAGTAGAGAACAATAAACGACAAAAAAATTAGCAAAATGAATAATGAATCCAAAGTCTGAACAGTTATGAATTGGCTAAAACATCTTAATTTGAACGTGCGTTGTGTGACTGTTTGCAGTAACCTAACACGTTGCTCAATGACAGCGGGACAATAAAGGAATTATATGCGTAAATTTGGCCCGATGGAGCTTATAGGTATAAATGCCCAGCTTTTATTCTGGTTTTATCTAAACAATTGTTTTAACAACAGGGGATTGTAAATAACACAATTTTAGTAAAAGTCAAGGACTGTGAGACTTGGATATGCTTTATTGAAAACATATTATGTAGCCTACATTTGAAAAACAGTCATGGGTAAAATGACCCTGTGGCAGTTCTAGTGTTAATATAATAATTTAATAATGTAATATTTTTTTTAATCAAAAATTTCTTAATTCAAAATAAAATATTAATAAATACATATATGATAATCCCAGGTTGATATGGCCACGCGGGTTTGTTTACGCATTCAATTTATGAGAAATTTAAAGAATTTTAAAACAAAAAGAGCTTCATTTTTTAAAAACTTACAGTTACAGTAATTTCTTAATTTATGCCAGGAGTTATGTAAATGAAAAACGAAGTCAAGATCGATATGAAGCTTGAGTCGTAGACCTTTTTAATGATGTAAGTTAGTTTATGAAGTTAATTGCATCCTTTAACATTAAAACTAGCAGTAACTCTGAACTCATGTAAACAAAGAGATTTTAAACAAACACATTTAGTTAACCAAATGAAACAATACACATTTTAATGCTATAAAAGTGAGCACATTGAGAGGTAAACAGCAGATGTTCATGTTAACAACTTCTTTAACTTGAGCAAACACTGCTAATACACATATGCATTTGTTAATAAAACGAAAACAAGCATGTCTTAATGCTAGAGAATAAAAGGAAACGATCCACCCGCATGCCTCTGCTCAGTGATGGTGCCTGGATCAGTGAGCTGCTTCTCGGGCCGATGACGTCACTTCCAGGGAGGCGTGCCCAGGCCTGTTGTACACGCCCCCATTGACTCCACCCCCATATCAAAACAGTGCCACAAAGAGAGACGCGCAGAAACGTGAAGTGCAAAGGGAAAACGGTATTGCAAGCTCAAACTTGACTGAAACGCAAAATAAAAGCAGCGTTGCAAATAAATTAGTAGATATGGCCATGGAAATTATGTATTGCAAAATCATTGCTTTTGTGCTGTTTCATTTACATTTTGCAATTCTTTATTTTTGTTTGCAAAAAGCACATTTATTTTTCTCAATACTTTCCCTCTGCTCAGTGATGGTGCCTGGATCAGTGAGCTGCGTCTCGGGCCGATGACGTCACTTCCAGGGAGGCGTGCCCAGGCCTGTTGTACACGCCCCATTGACTCCACCCCCATGTCAAAACAGTGCCACAAAGCGAGATGCGCAAAAACATGAAGCGCAAAGGGAAAACGGTATCGCAAGCTCAAACTTGACTGAAACGCAAAATAAAAGCAGCGTTGCAAATAAATTAGTAGATATGGCCATGGAAAATATGTATTGCAAAATCATTGCTTTTGTGCTGTTTCATTTATATTTAGCAATTCTTTATTTTTGTTTGCAAAACTTCTTTTTTTCTCGCAATACTTTATTTTCTTTTGCAATTCTTTATTTTTGTTTGCAAAAACACATTTATTTTTTCTCAATACTTTTATTTTCATTTGCAAAACTTTAATATTTTGCATACATATGTGGCATTATTTTGACTCCATAGCTCTCTTTTTCCCTCTTTTTGGTGCGTGATGAGTGACACCAAAACTTGGGAAAACAAAACGCAGACTACTGAAAAACTCATTGTAATGGCGAATTCATCCAACTCCAAGTGCAGTCACTCAACGAACATAAGGAAATATTGCGTTTGGGACATTACCTTACAGCTTCGTCTGTAAACTGTTTAGCAATAATTTAAAAAGTCTGCTTAGGACATCTTCTGAAAATTTCCATGGGTACAAGAGCAAGAATGACAAAATGGCAGGTACTTTATATACAGGGAGGCGGGACTCCCTGATCGCTGCAGTGATTGGTCTGCCGTGATTGGCAGACGTGGTGCCATTGGTGCTTCCGGGGCATTCCCATAGTGAGATACTGAACAAGTGTTAGAAAGAGAACAGAACAATTAAGGTGATGATAAGGTGTGTAACTATTACTTCCAACCAAAATCATGTAGCCAGAGATGACCAGCAAAAGAAGGACAATCTATCCACACCCTGTAGCAACTCATAATGTAATAACTGCACATATTGTAAAAACTGCACATAATTTAATAAATATTACATTATTATTGTAATTAATTTTCTCAAAATGTAATAAAATCTTGTGCTAATAATTTTTCAATTGAATAGCAATTTCTCACATAATGTAATAGGTTATTGTATGAGAAATGTTTTACATTATGAACACACTGTGGCAACTTATAATGTAATCACAGTTCCATTGGTAATACCAACACATAATTTAAAACAATTATTATTATGTTTACAATATCATAATTATCTTTCAATATAATACATTTGAGCAAAAAACATAATCATAGTTTTGTTAAAAGAAAATTAGGCTTATTAGGCTACATTGTGAACTTTTATTTTTTATAAAAAGCTTACTAATTTTGTGATTATGACATGCTTAATTTTTTAGATATAGGCCTAGTTTCACAGACAGGGCTTAGACTAAGCCAGGATTAGGCCATAGTTCAATTAGGACATTTAAGTAATTTTTATAAACGTGCCTTAGGAAAAAAAACATCACTGGTGTGCATTTTGAGACAAAATAAAGGCACTGATATATTTTGATCAGTCAGAGCAAATTTCTTTCAGTTGAAACAGCTCAGACTTAGATTTTAGTCTGGCGTTAGGCTTAAATCTTGTCTGTGAAACTGGGGAATAGTTGTTATAAAATCTTGTTTATATTCTACACAAATGTATAGGCCTAAAGTATTTATAATTTGTGCGATATGATTAGACGGTTTTATCTTCTTGAGATAAATGCCATGTAACTGACCCATTCTTCACAGGCTGTTATACTGAAGATTTCCCTGATTAAAACCGCTTATAGGCACATAAATTCGTGATTGTAAGTTGTACTTTATTTTTCAACATATCTGTATATTCATGTTATAACTTGTATTAAAGTGAATAATTGTTCATTTAACTTGTGCTCCGTGCTGCCGTTGCCTGAGGCAGATAACGCAATCTATCCCAGACTACTTTAGACTTTGGAAACTTTTGTTTGTTTTTTCCAAATTTGTTCATTAAAAAATGTATTTAATTCAAAGGACAAAGAATTTAGTAGGGGTGCAACTGAATTGATCCTAGCAATAATTTTGATCAATTAAAATATATTTATATGTAACCACTGTCATTGCCATCATACCACGGACATTGCCTGAGATATTAAAGTCCACATGAAATCAAAATTTACAAAATGTATTTTGTTAGTGCACATTGCTAGTCTTAAGGTCAACAATTAATCTGTGAAAGTTAATTCTATGAAAAAAAAAAAAGTGTTTTTTTGGTAATCTTTAATCAAAATCTGATAATTTGCTTCCACTCTGGAATGGCATGCCTACTCTGATGACGTCAGTTTGACGGCTTGGGCAGAATATGCTTAACCACGCACCTCCAACCATCAGACTGCTGTGAGTGAGAGATGAGAGGAGGAGCGCAAAAATAAAACCCTGTCTACTCAATATTCCGTTTCAGTTGGAAATACGCCACCACACTGATATCCAGCCGGCAGCAACTTCTGGTTCACACGGACTTTAAAGTAAATGTGTCAGCAAACTGCGTTCTTTCAAGGATGTGCATTTAATGCATGGTTTTAAGTGAAGCGGAAAAGCTTAAAATATAAGTGTTTAAAACATGCAAAGTAGGATTGCCAACTGTTCCCGTATTTTAAGCAACATTCCATATTAAATCCATACAGAAATCAGTTTATAATGTCACGTCCAGTTTAGGGAGCTAATCACTCTCACAAAAAAAAAAAAAAAAACCAAGAGCACCCTTAGTTGAAACTGTAAAAATAAAATATTTGGCTAACTCTTCAGTGCATATTTGCAATTGAGCTCTGGAGAGCATCAGATGTTTCTATTTACAATGTTTGCAGCATTGAGCAGTGTAGCTAATCACAGACATGTCCATTGAACCGATTCATGAGTGTCAGGCTCAGTGCATTTGAAATGATAAAGGGAGCACTCTTTGCACACATACTAGACCATCTGTAATGCATTCAGAATTTTAATTAAAGGTTTTTTTCATGATGCTAAGAGGAACAATGTTCCCTCACTAAAGTTCAGCTATAGTTTAGTTATTCTAAATAAATGCTAAAATGAATCTCAGACGTGAAAATATTTGCTTTGCTTAATCCATTCATGTACAAATTATTTCCAAAAATAAATTAATTTATACATGAAAAGATTAAGCAAAGCAAATAATATGTTCACGTCTGAGACTCATTTTGGCATCTCTCTCTCTCCCTCTCTCTCTCTCTCTCTCTCTCTTCAGTGCATTTGAAATGATAAAGGGAGCACTCTTTGCACACATACTAGACTATCTGTAATGCATTCAGAATTTTTAAGTTTTTTTTTTTCCATGATGCTAAGAGGAACAATGTCCCCTCACTTAAGTTCAGCTATAGTTTAGTTATTCTATATAAATGCTCAAATGAATCTCATACGTGAAAATATTTGCTTTGCTTAATCCATTCATGTACAAATTATTTCCAAAAATAAATTAATTTATACATGAAAAGATTAAGCAAAGCAAATAATATGTTCACGTCTGAGACTCATTTTGGCATCTCTCTCTCTCCCTCTCTCTCTCTCTCTCTCTCTCTATATATATATATATTATGCACATAGGCTAAATCTAAGCACAAATATTTTTACTGCCCCTTATACTGGGGTGCTTATACTTTATTATAAATATAATTATATAATTATGACAATATTATTATATTTTTGGTCAGTTTATAATGTAATAAATTAATCATAATGTAATAATTGTTATTACAATATGAGCTCAAGTTTTTATTACATTTTGAGAAAAGTATTACATTATGAACATTTTATTACAATAATAATGTAATACTTATCACATTATGTGCAGCTTGTACATTATGTGCAGTTATTACATAATGAGTTGCTACATACCCGTAAAAGTTAGTTCAGCATGTGTGGGAGCTTTTTGGAAAAATATAAAGATATTAAAAAGATATTAGACTCCTCAGCCTGCAAAAAGTGTACTTCTATACAGTTATGGTAACAAACTCTCTTTCCGCCACCCTGCACTCATATTTTAAGCGTGATTCATTGATCAAAAATGAAACATAAAATTAACAATGTTAAAGGTGAATTTTGCTGATAACATTATTTTATTATTATTATTTATATAGTCATGTATATCATAATAAAATAATTATTGTGACTTATTTGGGACATGATAATAGTGGAGTTGGTGCCGATAACCTTGTGGGCAGCGCGCCGACATACATCATGTCGACATACAGCTGCGCTTCGGGCATCCCGTGTTTGAATCCCGACTCGAGGACATTTCCCAAACCCGCCCCCTTCTCTCTCTCCCACTTTGCTTCCTGTCATGTCTGATCTGTCCTATACCACAATAAAGGCAAAAATGCCACAAAAAAAACATGGATCTCCTTTAAAAGGCACTATTCTTTGTGCGTGTGTGTTTTTTCTTCTGCTTTTGGTAGTACTACTTCTTATAACCTAACCTTTATTCGTTCAACAAGAAAAGCAATACTAATCTCAGTCCAGCATTCCTGGAACAAACTCATCTATAAATACTGGTTATGGTCTTAACACCCAGGATGACCTCTTTATACACCTTCATCATCTTATCTTAGAGCCCATACTGCATCTCATTACACTTCCTCTGCACTGGTCCGCCCCTGTAATTATCCCCAGATTTTACACCTAACCTTTTGGTTCCCACAAATGTATTACCTCCCGCCCTCCCCTTGCTCTAATTGACTTCACGAGATACAGTGACATTTAGACTGATTGTCCAGGTTCGTGATCCTGCACATTGTCCATATTAGAGTCCTTCTGAAAGATGAGAAATTGACTAATGATAATTATGATGTGTGATTTAAGCCCACTCTGAAGGTGTCAGACCTTAAGGAACACAGTAAGGAGCCTGGTTATTATATTTGTTCAGTACCAGATGGCACAGATGAAGACACATATTGGAACCTCTATATTTGGGTCAATATGATTAAGGAGGAGAATTTCCACTGCAGAAAAAAATAAAGATTACTGAATTATGTCCTAAGTGATTGTTGAGGACTGCCTATTTCTGGCCTTCAAGTACAGCCATGTGATATATATATATATATATATATATATATATATATATATAAACACGCATTGGTAACACTTTAGAATACAGAACACTTATTTACTATTTACTATTAACTAAGACTTTTCTCTCAATAAATTCATAATTTGCTGCTTTTTAATAGTTAGTAAGGTAGTTGTTTAAGTTTAGGTATTTGGTAGGATTAGGGATGTAGAATAAGGTTGTGTAGAATAAGGCATTAATATGTGCTTAATTAGTACTAATAAATGGATAATATTCTAGTAATATGCATGCGTGTTACCAAAACAGGGGAAAAAAATCCATTAGTACCTCCAGATCATCTTCTTCTTCCGCCTCCTTTTCCTTCTCCTAGAGTTTGCACCAACTCTAAAGATAGATAGCATTCAGTAAGTGGAGGAGGCGGGCTTCCCAACTTGGCTCACTGATGAGAACTGTTCTGAACTCTCACCGATTGAATGCGGGCCAGAAGAGAGCCTTAAGCAGGAGAAATAGAGAGAGAGAGAGAGAGAGAGAGAGAGAGAGAAACAAGATTGATAATGATGCTGCTTGCACCAAACACTGACTTCAAAGAACCACCTCCAAATTCATCTTCAGTTGTTACAGAATAGACAAGAAGCACAGACCACTCTACGTAAATGAGTTGTTAATAACTGGAATTATTGGTCTTTCTAGCTTTGTAGCTATAGTACATTTTCAAAACCATTAAACACACCTTAAACAGCCAATACTCTTACTCTTATGTAAGGAAATGTATAAAATCCCTAATCGAAGGCCATTTATTTAGTGCACTTAATATATAAAACAGTCCAGATGCATAATGATATCTAAAGTTACTGGCTCCACTTGAAAGAAAACATTTGAACAGTCAGCCTTGAACTGTTTTTACGTGCAGCGAAAAGGCAGAAAAAGAAGGAAAAGTAGTGTCACTGAGAAAAAGGTGAAATTCTGCCAGCGTAAGCTTTCAAAACCACACCATGCTTTACTCACACATAAATAAGAAAAGGGCAAACCAAGATACAGTATGCCAAGAACACTGTTTTAAAAAATAAGTCTGATGTTTAGGTGGTATTTAATTTTAAGTATCAATCTTTGAACTGATTCATAATCTTCGCTTGGAAATGGGTCTGAGTACACATGGCACCCCCTGTCTATTCAGCTAGCCTAAAATAAAGAATATGAAAAGTAAAGAATGTGAAAATTGACATAACAATGTAAGAAATGACAGCCAAAGTATGGATTAAATATACTATTATCTATGGATTAAATATACTATTACTTATTTTCCTTGCCAGTCTATGCTTTACTTGAAAAAGACAGGAAGTGAGGTTATTAAACTCAAAGAGTGCTTTATAAATTTTATGAGATCATTCAGTTTGAAGATAATTCATTCAAGTGAATCAAGGCAACAGAGAATCCTACCAAAAGCCTAATTATCTGATTAAATTGAGGATATATATATATATATATTTAACACTGTGACATATACTCAACCTCAGCATTTTATCTTGAAAGCTTCAAGCTTATAAAATATACATTTGAATATTAAGCTCTTTGGCTGATTTTGCGACAGGCTTTTTCTAATGCATCTAAAGAATTGCAGCCAATTAGCTTTAAGAAACAGTCATCTCGGTAGTCTCATTAATCTATGCCACCAACAGGGTGTGTGAAATCGTTAGCTGGAATCTAATGACAGTAATCAACAATAATTAAATGGAAATGATCACCATTTACCAAGAAGAGTAATTGAGGCGGGTGGCAAAGCACTCTATGTGACCCCTTAGAAAGAAACCAGAAAGTACTATTTGAACCATGATAAAACTGTTATTCTGCTATTTTAAATTTGACTGTTATCTGGAATGTGTGCTTTGGTGGGGAAATGAAGACAACCCATATGGATTTGTAGATGCCCTAAAGATAACCAAATCTTTTTTTTCCATTTGTCATAAGAATACTGTTATAGAAATCACCATAAGACATGTATGTTTGTCACTGTCACTATAATTACAGAAGAGATGCTTGACTTCATTCAAACAGACAATTGTGTGAATAGGACAACTTGAGTCATACCTGTTAGTAAATATGGTTGTCAGTTCCAAACACTGACTGTGTGAATATTGCCAAATCAACCTGTACATTCAATAGTAGAAAGAAACATATTCAATACTGTCTGAATGAACATATAATCAGTCGTATTCTCTAACGCATTAATAATTGCTGTAACCATACTGAAAGACAACAATAGTAAGTATGAAGACAGTGTAGTAAGAGTTTTCTATTGCCTAAAAAATTCTGCTCTATTCATTCTTTTAGACACAGAGCCAACAACAATCTCGTTCCATCCATGTTTTTCCTCTCTTCTGCCCAAACACTTAATATAAGTTTTGTCTTTCGATCCAACCTAACAAGCCAATACTCATATTCTCTGCCATATTTCATAACCGGAGAGAGATTGACAGCTCTAACATACTCTAGTGACTGACAGCAAAGAATAACCCACAACACATGGCCCATGTCAATGATGCGACTGACAACTAGTTGTTTTACTGCAGTTCCATTCATGTAAAACATGTGAGCAGAAGTTGCTCTTATAATTTGGTTGTGAGTCCTGAAATTTTAAGGTTAAAGTTATAGAATACATTTGTAGAATGTGACTGTCACTCTTGAAACTAACCAAACTATGTGAACACATCTGTATTTAGCACCTCAAACAGGACTGACAACCATACTCTGCTGCTGTGTGACTGCCTTGGCCAATCAGTGGTTGGGTATATTTTTGTTATATACCAAATTCAGTTCTTTGGGTCACATTATGTCTTAACATGTACTGATATGTGTGTGTCTCAAATTTATATGCAATGCTAAAAGTGGAAATTATCTCAATGCGCGTTGAAGATTTCACTGTGATGTAATTGTAACGGATGGCGTGACAACGGAGTAGGATCCACTTGCAGGCTTTATTAAATAGAGCGTAGTCAGAACAGGCAGGGTCAAACACCAGCAAAACAACATTATCCAAGGCAAGACAAAAGAATAATACAGGCGATGTAGACAGGCAATGGTCAAATGATCACAAAATGGGGAACAATTCAAAGTCAAAAAACACAAAGGCAAGGAAATGGGAAAACTAGGAAACTGGGAAACAAGGGAATGCTTAGAAATGTCAACAAACAGCTAAACAAGACTCAGCAATGAGTGTGTGAAAATGTGCAACTTAAATAGTCATCCTAATGGGAAACAGGTGTGCGAGGGTTATGGAAAATGGAGTCCGGGGTGAAAAGGTGATGGAGACTTCTGGTGGTGAGTGGGAGGAACAGCAGGGACCGGATTCATGACAAACCCCCCCCTCGAAGGAACGAATTCCAGAGGCTCCAAAAACAAAGAGTCCAGGAAAGTGGTGGAGTGAAGGCACAACAGGGGGAGGGATGGATGGCCAGGTCCATGTAGTGGAGGACCTGGAGACTGAGGCAGAGCCGGAGGAGCAGGAAGCCAGGGCGGAGGCTGACATGTGTCCTGTCCCTGACTGGAGCTGTCCCTGGAAATGTCTCCGTTTTAAAGCACATTCAAAACAACAATTACTTTCACCATCAGAGAGCGCTGTGAGCTATACTGATTACTAGTTGTGCGCCACTACTTTGGCCATGAAGAACTTGTCTTGGACTAGAGCAGAGTGAGAATTATCAAAATCAATTAGTCAATTATCAAAAGAGACACCGTTATCGGTTTCAATGTAGTCAAATTCTTACTATATACATGTTAAAACAAAGTAATACTGTTTGTGTGCACTTTATAACAAGTTATGATAAGGTGGGTTTTTCTTTTTACACACAGTATTAAACATTTATCTTCATTCAACTTCTGCCGTCACAACTCCGATATGAATAATAATAATAATAAACTAAAAAATAAAATAAACAATTACACTTGCAGAAAGCACATACTTTGTGGTCAAAATTAGCCTAAAATGCAAAGTAATAAGCTTGATTAGGGGTAGTAAAGATCAATTTCCAAAAGCATAAACATAACTTTGAAAAAATAATTTAAAAAGTTGTAATTACTCAGTTTGTGAAAATGCTAAAAATATTTAATATAAAATGTTACACATATTTGTTAAATACAGTTTTATTTATCATATGTTCAAATTTTTTTATTGTTTTATTTTTAGTGTTTTTGTAAAGTCATAATTTTGTCATAATCCTGTTTTGATCTGTTTACTTTTCATAGTGTGATTTTTGGAGAATTGTAGTCCTATTAATATACTAGAGTAAGTTTGATCCTTAAATATCATTGTAATTACTAATTATGATATGAATATTTGGAAACCAAAATAATTAAAAAACATACACACATATATTGTCCCCATTTTCTTTAATTTTGTATATAATCACAAGTGAGATTTCAGTGTTATTTTGATCACTGAACTAGGAAATGTCTCCGGTCATCATATAATTTCAGAAATCTGGTCACCTTATCCCGAAGTGGTAATGTGGCCACGACGCTGGAACCTATTAATGGAACGGTCTTTCTCCATTCTCAAACAAATGAAGACATTCAATTTGTATTGACTGAATGCAAGCACTTATTGTGATAGAAAACACTGTAACGGTTTCCTCTGATTACGAAATATTTTTGTTTGCTGGGGTGGTAATATTATATAGGCCTATTAATAAGGAAGGGGGGCCCAAAACATTGTTTTGTCTATGTAATGATAAGAGGTAAATCCGGCCCTGTTTCAAGTGCATCGTTCATGATGGCCAGGAAGACTGGCGTGGCATCCATGATGGATGAAGACTGTGGCGTTATGTTTATGATGGCAGGAGGCTCTGGCGTGACATCCATGATGGGTGGAGGCTCTGGCATGGCGGCCATGATGGGACGAGGCTCTGGAACGGCAGCCATGTTGTGAACTGGCTCAGGTGCGGGAACCACAGGACAGGAAGGTGCAGAAAACATGGGACTAGCGACCATTATCAACTATCGCTTTTTATTTCTCCTCTTTCCTACTACTTGTTTCACTTCTGTTTCCCTTTTTGGTTATAACCATTTCTTACTATGTGTCAGTAAGTTGTTGTTATTTTAGCATGTGTGTTTGGCTCAGTGTTATTTTTTTAGGATTACTGATAAACTAATGTAATTTGATTTGTATTAGTTATCTATTTTAGTTTTAGTTACAGTTGTAGTAATGTTGTCATTTTATTAGTTTTTTATCATGACTATATAGGTTTATTATTAAGTTTTAGTTTTATTTAATTTGAGTTATTTCAGTAAAAATTACCAGTGAAATGCCCTATTTGCAAGTAATCAGTTCCAGGGCAGAGGGTTATGGGAAATGGAGTCCGGGGAGAAAAGGTGATGGAGACCTCTGGTGTTCAATGGGAGGCACAGCAGGGACCGGATTCATGATAGTAATAAACATTTGAAAATGTTTGACTCTCAGGAGTGTAAAGAGCTTATTTATATATATTATAATATTATTGTAATGATGTTCTCCTTCCTCTATTTTTATGGCAAAATTAAATAAATATATTTTAGAAGAAAGACATAGTTTAACGTCTCAGGTTACTTATGTAGCCATGGTTCCTTGAGTAGGGAACGAGACACTGCGTCCTCTAGGGGTCGGTATGGGGAACGCCTCGTCGTGACCCATGTCTGAAGCATACATTGAAAAAACACCAACTTGTTGGCCGGCGACAGCCATGACGTCACTACCGGTGTGACTATAGTATAAAATAGGCACCGGGAGCACACATCATTCACTTCTTCATCTAAAGCTTGTGTCCGCAGCATGGCAAGAAACCTAGAGGACGCAGTGTCTCGTTCCCTACTCAGGGAACCATGGTTACATAAGTAACCTGAGATGTTCCCTTTCATGGGAACTTCGAACTGCGTCCTGTAGGGGTCGCTATGTGGAACTGTATACCCACGCCACCATGCTAAGGGGAGTGCATGCCAGAACCATGGCGAGCACTAAGTACCAACTCTACCATATTGCTATGGGAGTCGCCCCTGGGACGTTAGACAGCTATCAGTGACGCTATTCCCTACGGCCAAAGGCCTAGGCTACATACCCCAAAATACTTACCTGTTAGGGCCAGACTCCTGGGCCCGGGGTAGAGCTCAAGGCTTGGAATCAGGAATAGATTCCTTAGGTCTTTTACTCACCTTCCTTTGACCCGCGATTCTTCCTACCCCTACCCGTGGGTGGGGGGGGAGCGCGAGCCGCAAAACTAGCCTTCTGAGCCAGTCTCTGATCCTCAAATCGAGACGGGTTAGGACCCCTGGGTTGTTCGGGTCAGACCTGGAATTCTATCCCGGTCTTTCAGCCGGTCAGCCTGATATGCTTGGAGCATCACCATCGTGTGCAATGAAGTGACAGCCCGACCTGCTGCTGCTGCGTATGCCCTGGCATCCGAGCGAGATGTCAAGGAGGGGAGTCTTAGAGGACGTCTCACCCATAGAGAGATAACTGGCCAGCGTCTCGCTATAGGGGCATCTTCTCATATCCGCTTTCGCTCATCGCCTCAATGTTGGCATAACTCGTATGCTGGAATCGATGGATGCGTGAGGAAAAAGCGGCCTCTTCCATTCTTTCTCAATCTTTATATGAAAAACAGGAAGAAAGGAAGGCTCACCTGAGCTGGAGGGTTATGGCCTGAAAAATAACGTTCATCAAGATATTTCGCGACATCACTTTCTTCACAGCAAGTTAAAATGTATTTATTCATTTATTTATTTTTTGCCTCGCCGTGGCGTGATCCATAATTCCCAAAAGCTCATCATATGCAGGGCAGGAGGATTGGGAAGGCTCAGCCTCAGCTTCTTTGCCCTCCTCAGACATTTCCTACTCTTGCTGGGCTGATCCCAGCAGAGCA
>NW_015505558.1:649873-651907 GCF_001515645.1 Sinocyclocheilus grahami | reverse complement strand
GAAAAATAACGTTCATCAAGATATTTCGCGACATCACTTTCTTCACAGCAAGTTAAAATGTATTTATTCATTTATTTATTTTTTGCCTCGCCGTGGCGTGATCCATAATTCCCAAAAGCTCATCATATGCAGGGCAGGAGGATTGGGAAGGCTCAGCCTCAGCTTCTTTGCCCTCCTCAGACATTTCCTACTCTGCTTTCCAGAGCACTGACCTCTGAATCAGAAAATGAAATAACATCATCATGCAGCGGCTCACTCTCGTGCACAGCCGACGATCGCAAAAGGGAAAACCCCTCTTCAGACTCATCGGCCAGATCCACCTGCGATCCCCACGAGCTCATTCCCTTCCGTGCCTCAGCAGCGGTGGGTCCCGAATCGCGGGAAGCAGATTGCTGCCCCTCTTTCCTCGAAAAGAAAGACAAACGAGAGCGGAGTTTTTCACTTGGAAAAAACACTCGCAGTGCACGCCGATTGCCTCCTCGGAGGCATCGCGTGCGTGCTCTTCGCCCCAAACAAATAATGCAAAGATTGTGTGTGTCATCAGATGTTAAACAACGTCAACACGGATGCACACATCCTTAAATGCTTTGCTAGTGCTCGCCATAATGAGATGAAATAGAGATTGCTCTTACCACAGAAATGCACGCTTCAAACAAAACAGTCAGTGAAGACGAAGAAGAGAATGATGTGTGCTCCCGGCGTCTATTTTAAACTATAGTCGCACTGGTAGTGACGTCATGGCTGTCGCCGGCCAACAAGTTGGTGTTTTTTCAATGTATGCTTCAGACACGGGTCACGACGAGGCGTTCCCCATAGCAACCCCTAGAGGATGCAGTTTGAAGTTCCCATGAAAGGGAACAATTATATTATTAATAATACTTGTAACACTATTTGACATTTTGTTTACTTCTGGGTCAACTGAAATAGGATGAAGCAACTATTACCACTGAAAAGTGACTGCACAGTGCAGGCAAAACATGGATACAAAAGGCATCACTTGCAGGTTTGTAGTTTCCACATACTTTGTCGACATGAAACATGAGAGCTGCTGTTCTTTTAGCCTTGATATCAACCAGCAGCAATATGAGATGTTAAATGTTCACAGATCAAAAACTTAAATACTGTACATCATTTATTATTATTATTATTTTATTTTATTTTGACCAAATGCACATCTAGTTTAAAGTGAGTCCAGCCTCACATTGTTTTCAGGCAAAGTACTGTCTTCTTGAAGAACAATATTCATGAGCTGCAGGAAGGTGCACTGTCCAGACTGGTCAGAAGGCTGGATCACACATTTTTTTGCAGGCAGAGGGAAAAAAGGGAATCAGCCTTTGGTTAATTTCATTGTTTGAAAAAAAAAAAAGACAAAGTAATCATCAAACACAACAGCAGAAAGCATGGGTCATTTCAGAACAATCAGGAATCTGCTCAAATTGATGAATTGGGCAATTAAAATCTCTCACTGACAGCATACACCTCCTTCCAAGAAACCAAAAAGTTTGAATTAGCAAAGGAAATACGAACCAGTGCTTTATCACTAGGATGAAACTCACATAAGTGCATAGGTTTATCAAATGAGTATTGTATGAGTTTCCATCTTGTGTTCTCTGGCCAAGGACATCAACATCAATGCTCCCTCATGCCCCACATATGCTTGATCGCTGACCAATGGGGAGATGGCTGTCACTCCCAAGCTGCTGTTGCAACATACAGGAGCCCCTGTAGCATTCCCCAAACAATTGTTCAAAGAGGCTTAGAATTGCGGAAGCCTGGGGTACAGCTCACACGTCAGAGAGAATTAGGTTCCAGTTTATCACCTTATTTTCTTCCAGACCACTGTTGACTGGGATCAGTGGCTTCCCTAGCTGTTTTTCAAACACCGGGAGATCCCCCAGTCATCCACTTCTTCCTGTTTGAACTGCCGTACACCTGACAAGTGAGAAGGCCCCTGGACTTACTGAAAGAACATTGGGAGAACCCTAAGGACAAATATCTTTATCACCTCTGTGGTAAAGGTGAGTGATTGGGGGG